>NW_021681248.1:0-9504 GCF_001412515.2 Diachasma alloeum | reverse complement strand
CCCAATTGGACTACTGAAATATTCACTATTCGAGAAATTAATAACACCAATCCGATCACATATAAGCTAAAGGATTATAAAAATGAATTAATTAGTGGCAGTTTCTATGAGGAAGAATTACTGAAGACGAAACATCCACATGTATATCTCGTAGAGAAAGTCTTGAAAAAAAATGGGGACCGACATTATGTTAAATGGCTGGGATTCGATAGCAGTCATAACAGTTGCATAAATATTGAACAATAAAAAAAATGGGGGTGGGGGGTAGCGAGAACTATATCAGCCACCACTCGTCTTTAAAACATCAGTTTAGTGTGTTTGTTGAGCTAGACAACATGATCGTGAAGGTCATTGTGTAACAAGTCCTCGCGGTGACACTCTGTCAGACTGTAAATTTCCTGAACAAGGGAATTGAAATTCAAATTCAAATTCATAGTCAAAGCGGGTTGCATTATGAAGTGGCAGGCAGAGTGCGTTTCACCACTGCAGAGTGGCGTCTTGCAGCTTATATTGACTTCAGAAAATTCATTTCTCAAAGACCATTTGTGACACGAGAAATGCTGGAAAACATGAATCAAACATGTAAACACCATGCTGAGGATGAAAAATGTGTGACCGTTCTCCAAGCGGAAAATCTGTTGATGAAAGAGGAGAATGTGGAAAAATATATCAATCAATTCCTCTTTTTCATGAATGAATCAATGAGTGATAAGAAATATGTACCCTCAGGATTTCTGGTGATAATTTCAGGGACATTTTTCCATTCCTTGAATGAAACTCAATACGGTTATGGTCGGATAATGAATAAAACAGTTGATAATTCTCGACCACATATAATTCAAACAGGATTGCATCATCTGCATGATGAACTCGATGAAATGAAAAATCGAACAGCAGCAAGTCTCACAGCTCTTCATGATGCTATCAAGTTAATTGAGGACTTGGCCAAGAACGGAACTTGTTATGGACAACCGTATCATACTATGATGAATCGAATGAGGGATTGGTCTGATCATTTGATAATGGAGTTGGATAATTATCAATATACTTTGCAGACAATCATCGACGCTGTATATTTAGCGAAGGCGGGTGTGATTCACCCAGAATTATTTACATACGAGATACTTGAGAATGCTGTCAATCATTTTATTACAACAAATCAGGACCGATCATTGGTTTTTCCGCTGTCGAGTGAACAATTGCACTCCGAGAACTTAATGAAAATTTCCAAGACAAATATTGATTTTGAGGAGGGAAAATTAATAGTGGTATTGGACATTCCTCTTTTAAAGTCAGCGGTTTACTACCTGTACAAAATGTATCCATATCCTACGGCTCAAGTGTTCGGCCACCGCCAAGGGTCAGCGTACATTCAACCTAGGGGTGACTACCTGCTGCTTAGTCAATATCATTATACCCTAGCACGCTCCGAGGACATTGCCAGATGCCTGTCTGTGGATAATCATCAGTATATTTGTAAACTAAAGTATCCATTCTACGATGCCACTTATGAACCGATTTGTGAGGCTGCAATGTTTATGACTGGAAGAAAACTGTCCCCACTTGCTAATTGTAGTATCAAACTGAGTTCCACCTTTGCGTCATATTGGAAGCAAACAGAAAAGGGCTGGCTATACTCAGTGCCCGAGAGAGAGGAGGTGAATTTTTCATGTGGAGGAGAGTGGAGAGATGCAATGAATATCTCAGGCACAGGAATTCTTCAAGTTAAGACAGGATGTGAGGCTTATACATCCTACGCAACGATGATTGGCTAACAACAATTTGTAGAAATATCAGCGGAATATATCACTGCTAGAAATCTCAACGTTACTCAGATGGTGCAAAAATACGTTGAATTACTCCCACAATATTATGTACAACTAGATGAGTTTTTACATGAGTGTGAAAGAGATGAGCAACCATCCGTCACAATATTGTTTTTTGCAGCAGCAGCAGCAGTGGGAATGTTTTTCCTTTGGCTTATAGCATTATTGTTGTTGTTGTTTCGAGTAACAAAAGAAGATGAAACTGGTAGCATAATCGTTGGGTGGATTAAAGAGACACATGTATGAGGCATTTTACTGAATAAAAAAACTTTTTTTTTTCCTAACAAACTATGTTTTAATTTTTCCAATCTATCATTTTTTTACAAATTATTTACAATATTATTATGCTTAAAACCGTAAGGCAAAGTATCTGTCGTATTTGGCAGGAGAATGCGCTCATCATCATGCCAACTCAGAGTTAGTTTAGTTTGATTGATCATGAACACATCGTGTTTGATCGACCTAATCATATTCTGACATCCACACATTTTTATGTTGGTTCAAACAGGCGTTATAGTTTTCAAATGTAATACGTTTCAATGCTGATTTTTTCACTCCTTTGGCCCGCGATTTTTCTCTATCTTAACCAGACACTTTAAAACTATACATTTTTGCTCGGAGTCCCACGAACTCAGTCATAATCTTGCCATGATTTTCGTCTTTCATTACACCTAATTTCTTCTTATTCTTTAGAGGTATATTATATACATTATTTATTGGATAATCAGAAGTGTCGAATTTATCAATATCATTTTTCATAATTTCATAAATATCCTCTACTCTGAAATGATAAATAAGACTATCCGTGTCTGTGTACAATAGTTTTACCCTATCCTTAAACCTTTTTTTCACATAATTATAGTGAAAATCATAAATACATGTTTTAGAATTATCTAGAATACTAAAGCCTGTGTATATTGGTTTATTAAATTTAATTTTCGTTCGGCTCATTTGGATTATTACCAAATCCTTATCGAAAATAATACTACTATGAAAGTTGGGTTTCGATATCCAACTCTCAGCACACCATCGTCCATCCCATCTTGATACGATTTTCACATCACGATGTTTCCTAACATTTTCCATTATTTTTCCGAAAACCGCGTTATTCATCAATTTATAAATATTTTTTTCAAAGTCATTCTGAGAATTTTTTCGATAATTAGTATTTAAATCAATATATTTTTTTAACCACGAGTTTTGAGAAAACTTCAAGATTCTATGAATTTTAGTGATTTTTAAGCCCAAACTACAATATTGTTTGAGATTTTTATAATGAATGACATAATTTTTTTTGGAGTTCAACGTGGTCAATAATTTTGGTAACTTGGCCTAACCGTTTGGAGGGATTATGTGTTCCGGGCACAATGGTAAATCTTTATGCTCTTCATGCAATTCCTGCGGGTATTCCAGATCAACCTCCAGGATGTATCCAGTCTCTGAGTCATCTGGAATGTTCAGGATGTTGAGGGATGACCAATCTTCCATCCAACAGAAATTCCCACTCGGCAAATGATGACTCATTGCTGCTCCATATAAGTTATTCACATCTAGATACATCAAATATGATTTCTCTTCTTCTGGGTTATACTCATTAGCACCCATGTAGGGGTTATTTGTCTTTCCATATCGGTTAGAATACTGCGAGAGTCCTCCTCTAATGCCTTTCTCAATGAAAAGGAACATCTCGGGGTCTTGAAATAATTCCAGTTGAACTCCAGTGATTTTTAACATTGCATCAAAAGCCAGTCCTGGTGCTGTATAATAATGAAGAGGATCTAAGTTGTATGCGGTGAAACAACTCTCTCGAAAATTTTCGAAAATATCTGCTAGCAACAATACGTCGGTTTTCAGATATAAATCCGCATATTCACCGAGTGTTCTGATGCTGAAATTTCTCCACACATCACATGCATGGTTGTAATCTTTATCGGATATGTGCTCATCATTCAGTTGAGAATAAAACTCTTCTTTCCGTGGTAATTGTTGTACACTTAATTTCTCCCATGTATCCAAGTATTCGTATGGGAAAACTCCTTTGCGTACAACCAGTTCGAATTGTCGTTTTTGAGGGTAATGACTGGCTGTGATTATTTTTTTTTCATCTTCTAAATATGAAGAAAGTTTATCGATACTGCTTGCCATAAAACGAAATGAGTCAATGAATCTCAAGTGGACTCTTGTTGATTCGACTGATTTTGTAAAAGAAATGTATTTCTCTTTAGTAATTGGGAGTAATGTCACAGAGCCCTCGAATTGTCTCGCAAGGGACTTAATGACAAAGTGCGAGTCATAACCTGACAAATTATGGAAAACCACAGGGATAACACACGATTCTGTGTAATTCAGGTTACAACCGGGATGAGCTGCTCTGCGATATTTTCCCGTAAAGTGGCAATGGTCTCGATGTTTCACTGCTTTTTCGGTGAATGCTCTGCCACAAATATGACATGTTTTAGCTGTATTATAGGCTCGCTCCATCTCGAAAGTCAAGTTCATGGGCTCATTTCTCTGTAATTCAGCATCAACTTTTATAGCTAAAATACATAGCTGCTCAATAAACCACTCTACGTAGTCTTTTCCACGATAAATAGAGAGTTTCGATTTTGAGTTATCATAGCTACATTTCACATAAAATGCAACACTTAATGGTACATGATTTTGGTGTATTTTAGTGTTTTGATCCTTGTCATTGTGCACTTTTTCCAATAGACACTCAGTATCAGCGTATACAACAAATGGAACAGTCAGTTGATTTTTGAAATTTTGAAATTTTAAATATTTTTCACTGCGATGAGGAAAAATCATTCGACACTTATTGATCGATATACAATCGATCCTATGATTAGTGTAGGCCTCTTTTTTGAAAAAGTGACACAAACACCTGTCACATATGAGTGTTTTATGTTCATCTTTTGAAATTTGTGCACCAACTAAACGAGACAAATTCGAGATCCATGTGTAGTGATGAATTCTTTCCTGTTCACCATCGAGGATGTCTTCTTTTTCAATCATGAGAAGGTGAATTGTTCTTTCTTCTTCATGCAGTGCGGTTGGAGGATTTTTGCTCAAATAAAGGGGCACAATCCATTTTTTCTCTGATTCTTCGTCACTGTCGATTCCATATACATTAATCGACAATTCGTTCATTTTCTCGAACTTGGGAATGTCTTTTAATGCCATGGGGTAATTGAAGTTACCAAAGCTTTTCGTGACAGTGCTGAAAGAGGGATATGAGTTTATTCGTTGCTTATTTCCAACGTTACAGCGGGCGGCCATAATGGACCATCAAAAGCAGTAGACATCGTCTTTATTTTGAACGTTCACGACAGCATATTTCTTTTTAATCCATTCAGGTAGTTCAACGAAGCTGGACCCTCCGCGCAATGGATTATATTTATTTATGTTCACTTCTAAATTAATTACGTCAACTAATCTCCAGCCTGAGTCTCTTTCCTGGAACTCATCCGCTTTCACAAGAAGTTTTTCTTTTATGTGTTCATCAAACCACTGTCTAATATCAGTTGAATCAAGATTTATTTCATTCTTGGTACTGAAATATTTTTCTTCTTCAATGAGATGTTCATCTCTATTAATTTCATATTTACACGTTAACACTACATTCACTTTCAAACTTCCTTCTTGTTTCAATGCATTTTTCAAACGTACACAGAGCATTCGTCTAGCATCATCTAAAAATTTGGGTATGTCTGGATTTTTCACGTTAATAATCACTCCTGTTCTCATACGACCCTCAAAAACACTTTGTAAGTTCTCCCATCGGACTTTATCGGTTAAATTACCCCTTAAGTCTCCTCCTAGCACTTCCAAGCTTCTGAATCTTGCGTAGAACGCTTTCAGTCGTCCTAACATGTGAGTTAAACGTCTTTTCTCACTATGACTCGCACTCCTCTTCAATAATGCATTAATTTCTTTCGAATGTCCTCTGATGTGATTAAGCCATTGTTGAATTTCCCTGGGTCTCCTATTCGTTTTCACTATTTCATACGCATCCTCCAATGACCTCAATAATCTTTTACACGCGTTAGGATCCATGTTGTTCATGATAAAGACACTAAAGAACTAGCGGAAAATCAAGGTAAAATTTGTTTATATACATACATATGTCGGTGTGCCTACGCTTGTATACTCTGTAAAATCTTACGTGATTGGTTGAAAAAGAATCATGTGACTCATGGAAAATTATTAACAAAATAGCAACATTTTTTGTTCGTGGGAAAAAAAATATCTGAAAAATGTCCAGGATAACATTTAATCTTTGCGGCGCGATAGGACATCAAAGGGCCCGAAAACTCTGCTCCAGTTTGTCAAACATCATGTTCTTTGGGTTGTGAGTACAACGTGCGTTCCCAGGTAAACCGAAAAAGTCTATGTAAACAAAAGATTGCGTTCGGACATCTTCCAATACATTTTCATCCTTCTGTAAAATCTTACGTGATTGGTTGAAAAAGAATCATGTGACTCACGGAAAATTATCAACAAAATAGCAACATTTTTTGTTCGTGGAAAAAAAATAGCTGAAAAATCTCCAGGAAAACATTTAATCTTTGCGATGCGATAGGATATCAAAGGGTCCGAAAACTCTACTCCAGTTTGTCAAACATCATGTTCTTAGGGTTGTGAGTACAACATGCGTTCCCAGGTAAACCGAAAAAGTTTATGTAAACAAAAGATTGCGTTCGGACATCCTCCAATGCATTTCCATTCTTATCAGTTTGCAGCAGATGGCGATTTTTCGGAAACACTGCTTCAGTTTGTCAAACATCATGTTTTTAGGGTTTTGAGTACACATGCGTTCCCAGGTAAACTGCAATGTACCAGAAAATCTGTGTAAACAAACGGTTGCGCTCAGCTCCCTTCCAACACATTATTAGTTTTTCAACAGATAACGATTTCGGGAAAAGACCTGCATACCATGTAATCCTTGTGGTGTGATAAGGTATTGCAGAATCCCTCTGCTCCAGTTTGTCAAACATCCTGTTTTTGGTGTTGTAAATACATGTGAGTCTCCAAGTAGACCGTGTGTTATAATCACATTTCCATCGTTATCAGTTTTACACCGAGTGAGAATTCTTTTAGAAAAAACTCCTCATACTACAATGTGTACAATTTGTCTAGGACTATGTCCATTTGGTGGGGGGTATCCGAAGTTTTTGGAAAACTGACCCTCCACCTTTGCAGACACTTTACTATCGACATCCAAGTGGAAAACATCTTCGAGTGAAAAATGAATCCTGTGCGTGAAGAAGTTGAGGACAATTTCGGTGTGATGGAAGCAAATCTTGGGAGGTATGTGATGATTGAGCCAAATGTGTGGTGTCCGTGGGTTTGGGTGCATNAAACTGACCCTCCACCTTTGCAGACACTTTACTATCGACATCCAAGTGGAAAACATCTTCGAGTGAAAAATGAATCCTGTGCGTGAAGAAGTTGAGGACAATTTCGGTGTGATGGAAGCAAATCTTGGGAGGTATGTGATGATTGAGCCAAATGTGTGGTGTCCGTGGGTTTGGGTGCATCAGTGCGGTGAACGATTTGTGTTAAATCAAGTCGCACGGGCAATAGCCCAACACTACCTCGACTCCCGTATCAGACGAACCGGAGCAGACCATTTCATCGCACTGAATATGGAGCCTGTCGGATATTTAGTGGTAGACGAGGAGACCAATTCCCACACGTTCCTCTTGGGCGAGGATTTCTATGGGGTGTGGTTCCCAAACAGGCCAAATCGGGATGAGGGTTTTGGTGACGATTCGGATTTGGATAGTGGTGATGAACCTGAGGATCATTACAATGGTCCTCAATTACAGGCTGATGAGCATCGCCTGCCGGAAGTCATTGAGGAACCGCAACTTCCAGAGCCTGAGGAACGACAACAGGAACATCCAGAGCCTCAGGAGAATGATGAGAGGGGCATTCAGGAGCAATCTCACGTAAGTAATTATTTTTATCATTGTATGACAGTTAGTCTTAACGTCTAAAGTTAGCTTAAACCTATCTTCTGAATACCAATATCTTAGTTTATAATCGAAAAATATTGGGATTTGAAGATCATTTTATTTTTACCCACCTTTCCCTAATTGATTGGTTTTTGTGACGCTTCCTCACCATAATAAGTTGATTGATTAATCAGTTGGTTGATTAGGTCAGCGGATTCAATTTCTTTAGTAAAAAAGATTGATAAATTTTCATCGATACATTTTTTAATCTCTTTTTTTGTTACAGATTGATGGGCTCATCATCGTCACACCCCAGGTGTTGATACCTGCAGCATGGGGTGATACGTATGATAGGGCATTTCCGGAGCTCGCTACAGCCAGAGCTATCATGCTTATGCATGTCGATGATGCGCCTGGTGATGTAGTAGTGTCATTGGAGCCTTCTGCCACCCTCACAAGGCATAATGATGAATATTGGTTCATAAGGGATGAAGAAGACGTTGATGCGCCCATGGAGGAAGAGTCCATTGACGAGCCAATGGATGAGCAAATGGACGAGGGTGATGATGTTGATGTAAAAAGAAGACGATTGGAATGAACATCAATTTTTATGTAAGGTGAAATAAAAACAATAATAGAAAAAACAGTGTTTCTTTTTTGAATTAATTTCTTGGGGGTTTCTTTTGAGGGTTGCAGTTTAATTCGTGGTTTAATTAATTAGTTAATTAATTAGTTAATTAATTAATTAATTAATTAATTAGACTAGCCAGGTCGTCAGTACAATGTCTTCGAGAACAAAACCGCGAATTAAATTGATTAACCAGCGAATTAAATAACCCTTTCGTCACTTTGAGGGGGAAAATCGCGAATTATTTAATCAAACCGCGAATTAAAGTGCGACCCCGCGAATTAATTAACCCTTTCATGACTTCGAGGGAAAAAATCGCGAATTATTTCATCAAACCGCGAATTAAACCGCGACCCCGCGAATCAAACCGCGAATTAAACCGCGATCCTGCGAATTAATCAACCACCCACCCACCCACTTTCATCAGACCCCCCTACTGGGCCCCAACGACCAGGTCGACGCCAAAAATGTTGTGCTCGAACCGGCATTACTTAACTACTTGTATTCCTTAATCTCTGTAATAAAAAAATAAAAACGGCGACGAATTTTACGGCGCTATGAAAAACTTGATGGATAACTCGTCCGCCAATTAAAAAATTGTCGCTCCCCTCATTATTAGAATTAAATTCCCCATCCATCAACCCCCGTTTCATCTCCTAATCTCTGTAATGAAAAAATAAAAACTGCGACGCAATTTACGGCACTATGAAAAATACAATGGATAACTCGCCCGCTAATTAAAAAATCGTGTCTCCCCTCCTAATTAATATTAAGGAATGAAACTAATGCTGTTCGATGGAGAATCAAATTCCCCATCCATCAACCTTTATTGCATCCCTTAATCTCTCTAATGAAAAAATAAAAACTACGACGAAATTTACGGCGCTTTACGATAACTTGACCGCTAATTAAAAAATCGTGTCTCCCCTCCTAATTAATATTAAGGAATGAAACCAATGCTGTTCGATGGAGCATTAAATTCCCCATCCATCAATCTTTGTTGCATCTCTTAATCTCTGTAATAAAAGAATAAAAACTATAACGAAATTCGCGGCGCTATGAAAAACCTAATGGTTTCTCGGCGCAGTGA
>NW_021681247.1:98974-99166 GCF_001412515.2 Diachasma alloeum | reverse complement strand
AGATTAAAGGATGAAACGGGGGTTGATGGATGGGGAATTTAATTCTCCAAAGAACAGCATTGGTCTCATTCCTTAATGTTAATTAGGAGCAGAGATACGATTTTTTAATTAGCGGGCGAGTTGTCGGGAGTCACTGCGCCGAGAAACCATTAGGTTTTTCATAGCGCCGCGACTTTCGTCGCAGTTTTTATT
>NW_021681247.1:97696-97991 GCF_001412515.2 Diachasma alloeum | reverse complement strand
TTTTTATTGCAGAGATTAAGGGATGAAACGGGGGTTGATGGATGGGGAATTTAATTCTCCATTGAACAGTCTTTGTTTCATCCCTTAATATTAATTAGTCGGCGAATAAATCAACTGAAAAACATAAAGTAAACATTGAGTACAAGGAGGACAAAAATCCCCCTCCAAACCTTTCCCTGTCACAACAGGACTGCTACTGCCGAATTACTCACGGACCCGACTCACATTTACCGACAATTCGACCGGGACGCCGCCTTTCCCGTGGGGTACCAACTAACTTTTTTGGAGTCAGTCA
>NW_021681247.1:63995-97671 GCF_001412515.2 Diachasma alloeum | reverse complement strand
TTAAAATTATGACGCAGACAAGCAGGAAAATCACAAAGGATTAAGAAACAATCACGAAGTAGGTAAATCATAAGGGTCAATCAGGATAACTAGGCCGTGACCTAGTGACTTGTTTGACCCTTGTGTACCTACTTGCTTTTTTTGTTTAAACTTCATGACCGTTGGAGCCTTGTAATTGTACCGCCTGGCGTCCCCCGTTGACCCTCTTATTAGTTTCACCCTCCAGATTGAAGGATTGCTTCCGTTGTTTGACCCTTGCGACGTTTGACCCTAAGAAGGCATTACCCTTGCGATGTTTAACCTTCGCGAGGATAACCCTCGTGATCGTTTGATTTTAACGATTTCCGGCCGATATGCCTCTCACTTTTGACCTTTGTGACTTTTTAGCTTAGCTTCCTTGTAAAGAGTTTTCTGACACTTTTTGACATTTTTGACGCCCCAGAGGTAAATTACCGGTATTTGACAATGTCACGTCATAAACTTCCATCTGCGAGATATGCCCAACCCTGATTCTCGGTGCATTGAGACTATCCCACCAATGGAAACGTAAACAATGAGCATGATACATCTGATGTCGGAGAGTGCACACTGAGAGGCTTCGAATGATCATCGTGAAAATTCCAAAGACTCTATGTGCCGTTGTCTCAAACCGATTTTAAATTCGTCGTGACTCCCTGATTTTCATTCTTTTCGATTGTCGTGAGAGTAATTTTCAAAGTGAGAAGTTGATGTTATCAGGGAATGCCAAAACGCAGATACAACCCGAGTTGGGAGAGCGAAGAGTGGGCTAAAGGTTGTAAAGCCACTTTGTCTGGAATAACTTCTTCGATCATAAAAAAGCTCACGTTACTAATCAATGTATATCATTTTCTAACAGGGTGGCTGGAGAAAAATGAAGATAAGAGTGATACTGACGATTCACATCAGGATGCACGCTGTAAAGTCTGTCGAGTCAATTTACGTAGTCATTCATCGGACTTACAGAGACATGGAAAAGCCAAGAGTCCCACTGACAAAATGTCATCCATACGTCTACCAACAAAAAGCAAAATGTTGAACTATGGTACAGATGAATTTTTTTCTTTCTGTGGTATTTTTTAACAGGTCAATAGACAAAAATCACTGGGATTGGAATTTAAACAATGTTATGATTTTTTTTTCTTCCGCAGTAAAAAAACCAGTCAGCGAGAAATTGAAAATTGCTGCCATCAATATCTCTACACACGTTGCTGTTCATTCAGCAATCAGAACAGTAGATCATCTTGTTGATGTGGTGAAGCCTCTAGCCAAGGGGAGTCCTCTTGAGGATCTCAAATTGAAACGTACTAAATGTACTAGTACCATCAAGAACGTGATAGCTCCTGTGATGCTGACAGAATTGGTTGAAGCTATTGGGAAAAATGGATATTCATTGATTGTTGATGAGTCCACCGATGTATCAGTCACCAAATACATGTGCCTCTGTGTCAAATATTTCAATACAACAGAAGGGAAATTGGTAACAGATTTCTTGGGGATGTTTCTTGTGGAAAAAGCTACAGCTAAATGCCTATACGAGAGTGTTTGTGAATACTTGGAGACGATCAAGCTCCCGAAGGAGAATATGACAGCACTTGGAACAGATGGAGCAAGCAATCTCTGTTGGCGTAAAGAATCTCTCTACGCCCTACTGAAGAAAGACATCCCCAATCTGCAGCTATTGAAATGTTCCTGCCATTCGATTCACTTATGTTCCTGTAAAGCGTCAGAGGAGTTACCGAGTTCATTGGAATATTTAGTCAAGGAAGTTTACAATTGGTTTAAGCAGAGTACACTTCGTCGTGTTAAGTACAAGAGATTATTTGATACTATTAATGCAGGTGTCGAGAGCAATCGCTTCTATCAACTAATTCAACTATCTCAAACACGTTGACTAGCGTTCCATGATGCTTGTAAGAGGATTTTGGAACAGTGGTTGGAACTGAAGACTCATTTTGGTATAGTCAGCCAAACTGGAAGATGTTATGGTGCTCGAATGATTCACAGCATGCTTCAGGATGAATCCAACAGACTCTATTTGGTATTTTTGAGAAACATCCTTGCCCAAATGCAAAGTTTGAACTTGACCTTCCAAAGTGACAAGGTCGATGCTGGGAGTGCTTATGATGAAATGTACACAACATTTTTATCATTCACCACTAAGATACTCAAACCAGCTTTTCTAGTCGTGCATCGAGATGGAGTGAATCTGCTGGACCAGGTTTGTGGTGCTCTGGATAATGAGTTAGCTTTTTTGCCATTAGAATCGGTGAATTTCGGTTTTGATCTGATGGCAGAACTCATCTCAGCGAATCTCAGCTCTGACAAGGTGCTGGAAATGCAACAGCGGTGTTTCAATTTCTTGAAACGATTACTCATAGAGATGGCCAAACGATTGCCAGTTAACATGGAAATTTTCAAGAAGTATAAACTACTTAGTCCACTGAAATGCCTTGGCCCTGAGCAAGCAAAATTCTGTGCAATCATTGAGGTTCTAAGACTTTTCCTTGATCCAGAGGTGGAAATAGCTGTCTACGAGTCACAGTGGCAGAAGTTACTTTTCGTCGATTGGAAGATTCATTGTTCAAACGTTCTCCCAGTTAGCATAATTGATTTCTGGCCAATTGTGTATGCTTTTGCAGATGGTGCTGGGAAATTCTCATTCAGAGAATTAGCTGAGGCTGTTTTACGTACGTTATGTGCATGCGTAGAACGAGTCTTTTCTGTTATGAATCTCACGAAAACTAAACCACGCAACAAAATGGGAATGAGCTTGTTGGAGGCTCTTCTGAGGATTTAATTTTATTTCAATGTTACCGGTCTATGTTGCAACACATTCGTAGCCAGTGAGCAGATGTTGAGGCTCTTCACAGCCAGTAATATGTACGGGAGTAAAGATGATGGTAACGAGACAGAGGAAAAAGAGAAGGAGGAAATGTTCGAAATTGCGGACAATTTCCTATGAAGTTGATGGAGACTATATATTCTCTAGACTGTTTTTGATGATTCCTGATATTTTATGATATTGTATTTTATATTCTATTCTATTCTATTCTATTATTTTCATTGAGAATGCGAAATTATCCAATATTGTTTCGTAAACTGAATAAAGCAACGGAATTTTCTATTAAATTTGGAATGATTAGTTGATGCTGCGACTCTGGCGCTTTTTGAAAATCATTTGGCGCTTTCTGGCGCCCCCACCTCATCCACTTGGCGACTTCCCCTCCTCGGCATCTGGCAACCCTGGTCACAGGGACAGGTTCGGAGGGGTAATTTTGTCCTCCTTGTACTCAATGTTTACGTCATGTTTTTCAGTTCATTTATTCGCCGACTAATTAATATTAAGGTATGAAACCAATGCTGTTCGATGGAGAATTAAATTCCCCATCCATCAACCCCCGTTTCATACCTTAATCTCTACAATAAAAAAATTAATATTGCGACGAATGTCACGGCGCTATGAAAAACTCAATGGTTTCTCAGCGCAGAGTGCTTCCCCATTAATTCGCCCGCTAATAAAAAAATCGTCTCTCCCCTCCTAATTAACATTAAGGAATGAAAGTAATGCTGTTCGATGGAGAGTTAAATTCCCCATCCTTCAATCCCCGTTTCATTCCTTAATCTCTGTAATAAGAAAATTAATATTGCGACGAAACTCGCGGCGCTATGAAAAATTCAATGGTTTCTCGGCGCAGTAACTCCCGACAACTCGCCCGCTAATTCAAAAATTGTATCTCTGCTCCTAATTAACATTGAGGAATGAAACTAATGCTGTTCGATAGAGAATTAAATTTCCCATCCTTCAATCCCCGTTTCATTCCTTAATCTCTGTAATAAAAAAATAAAAACTGCGACGAAAGTCGCGGCGCTATTAAAAGTCTAATGGTTTCTCGGCGCAGTGACTCCCGACAACTCGCCCGGTAATTCAAAAATCGTATCTTTTCTCCTAATTAATATTAAGGAATGAAACCAATGCTGTTCGATGGAGAATTAAATTCCTCACCCAACAACCCCCGTTTCATCCCTTAATCTCTGCAACAAAAAAAATTAATATTGCGACGAAAGTCACGGCGCTATAAAAAACCCAATGTTTTCTCGGCGCAGAGTGACTCCCCATTAATTCGCCCGCTAATTAAAAAATCGTCTCTTTTCTCCTAATTAATATTAAGGAATGAAACCAATGCTGTTCGATGGAGAATTAAATTCCTCACCCAACAACCCCCGTTTCATCCCTTAATCTCTGCAACAAAAAAAATTAATATTGCGACGAAAGTCACGGCGCTATAAAAAACCCAATGTTTTCTCGGCGCAGAGTGACTCCCCATTAATTCGCCCGCTAATTAAAAAATCGTCTCTTTTCTCCTAATTAATATTAAGGAATGAAACGGGGGTTGAAGGATGGGGAATTTAATTCGCCACCGAACAGCATTGGTTTCATTTCTTAATATTAATTGGGAGAAAAGATACGATTTTTGACTTAGCGGGCGAGTTGTCGGGAGTCACTGCGCCGAGAAACCATTAGGTTTTTCATAGCGCCGCGACTTTCGTCGCAGTTTTTATTTTTTTATTACAGAGATTAAGGAATGAAACGGGGGTTGAAGGATGGGGAATTTAATTCGCCACCGAACAGCATTGGTTTCATTTCTTAATATTAATTGGGAGAAAAGATACGATTTTTGACTTAGCGGGCGAGTTGTCGGGAGTCACTGCGCCGAGAAACCATTAGGTTTTTCATAGCGCCGCGACTTTCGTCGCAGTTTTTATTTTTTTATTACAGAGACTAAGGAATGAAACGAAAGTTGTTGGGTGGGGAATTTAATTCTCCATCGAACAGCATTGGTTTCATTCCTTAATGTTAATTAGGAGCAGAGGCGATTGTTAATTAGCGGGCGAATTAATGGGGAAGCGCTCTGCGCCGAGAAACCATTGAGTTTTTCATAGCGCCGCGACTTTCGTCGCAGTTTTTATTTTTTTATTACAGAGATTAAGGAATGAAACGGGGGTTGAAGGATGGGGAATTTAATTCTCCATCGAACAGCATTGGTTTCATTCCTTAATATTAATTAGGAGAAAAGAGACGATTTTTTAATTAGCGGGCGAATTATTGGGGAGTCACTCTGCGCCGAGAAAACATTGGGTTTCTTATAGCGCCGTGACTTTCGTCGCAATATTAATTTTTTTATTGCAGAGATTAAGGGATGAAACGGGGGTTGATGGATGGCGAATTTAATTCTCCATTGAACAGTCTTTGTTTCATCCCTTAATATTAATTAGTCGGCGAATATATCAACTGAAAAACATAAAGTAAACATTGAGTACAACGAGGACAAAAATCCCCCTCCAAACCTATCCCTGTCACAGCGGGACTGCTACTGCCGAGTTACTCACGCACCCGACTCACATTTACCGACAATTCGACCGGGACGCCGCCTTTCCCGTGGGGTACCAACTAACTTTTTTGGAGTCAGTCAAACCCCCCGATCCGGGCCTCTACTCAGGTCTATCCTCTTTGCTTCAATCAATCAGAGCCATGCTTCCCAATCGGTAACGCAGGGTTCTCAATGCTAGCCAAATCTCAGCCCTGCGTTTAGTAAAACTTGGGAGAAGTTTCGGCGAGCCAGCTCATTGTTACCGACAATCAACCGTTCCGCCATCTCTCCCATGGGGTAATACTAATTCTGCTTGGGGTCACTCAAAACCTCCGGATGCAGGCCTCTACTCAGGTTTATCCTCTTTGAGCTTTATCATAAAAAAACGTTCGTGATTTATCTACTCGCAAAAATACAACAGAAAAAATTAATAATTACAAGAAATTTTAGGGCTGGTAAGCTCATATAATACTTTTTCTCTCAATTGTCATCACAATTAAATTTTATTGAAAAAAAAATGAATATGTATTGATATTTTGTGCGATAATTGTAATAATGCGCCCGGTCAATGGTGCCGGTGCGTACTTTCGTGTTTTTTTTCACATTTTTTTTTCTGTGTGTTCCATTGTGCGCAATATTGTGGTAATTTTTTCTCCCTCTATCTTCCGTGCGTTAATTTGAAGAGGAGAAAATAAAAGGAAAAGAAAAACATGTTAATTTTATGACGGAAGTTTTTTCATAGTATTTATGTTTAGATCGCGGACGATGTCAATCCCAATAAACAAAGAGCAGCTCGCTCCCCTAAAGTTTTTTGTCGAGCTCTGTAAGAAGAATCCTCAGCTTCTTCATGCCCCTGATTTTGCCTTTGTCAGAGAATTTATCGAGTTTTTTGGTGGGAAAATTCCTAATGAGAAGAAGAATGGACCAGAGGAGAATGATGACGAGCCCAGTAAATTCCGTGAGGAGCCAGAAGAGGAAATGGAGGACGAGAGTGGTGATAGTGATGTCGAGTTTGATATGACTGGGGTCATTGGTAAGAGGAGAAATATGACAAATTTCATGTTATTCTTGAATAAAAAAACGACCAACTCCATTATGTATTAAGCTCATAAGATGTTTTAAGTCGATTTGTCTTATTTGGGCTCAATTTAGTTATGAAGATTATTTCAAGAGAGTGATTTTGAAAAAAAAATGATGTGATTTCTCATCTCTGTGTAATATTTGCACGCGAAATCACTCGTTTTTGAGATAATTAGATAATAAAACATTTTTATGCAAGATTTATGATGTTTAATTATGTTATTGCAGAATTCACTAAGAAATTCCATATTTGAAAGAAATTTCATATTTGGGAAATTCAACACAATTTTTCGCCTTTAGGATGAGGAAATCCTTTTGATACAAGTGTAAACATTACTGCCATTTTCTTCCAAATATTTTTAGGGCTTAAAGAAAGGGCTGTTCACCTAAACAGAAAGACAATTGTTTCAAATGTTTTCTTCCCAATAAAGAACAATTCCATCTTCCAGAACCCGACAAGGATTCTCCTCAAAAGATGGGTAACCTTTCTCTTCAACCAACAGAAGAAGAAATAGCAGAAGCCCAATTAAAACGTTCAGAGGCAGTGTCAGCCTTTTCAGAGAAGGACTACGAAAAAGCACTGGCTCTCTATACAGAAGCAATAATCCTCAACCCCCATGCAGCTCTGCTCTACGCGAAACGTGGCCAAGTCTTTCTTCAATTGAATAAACCAAACGCTTGCATTCGTGATTGCAACAGAGCTATCGAGCTGAACCCAGATAGTGCAGCAGCCCACAAATTTCGAGGTCGTGCCCATCAGCTTTTGGGTGATTGGGAAGAAGCCGCAACTGATCTTCGACTGGCTTGTCAATTCGATTTTGATGAACAAGCAGATGAGTGGCTTCGTGAGGTTGCACCCAACGTGAGTACATTTATTTTTACGCCTAAATCTCTATTTATCATTTTTTTAAAATATACACATGTTCATTATATTAAACACAAGGAGAAAACTTTTAGGAACAAAATCTGCCGCACACCATTCTTATTTAAAAACGGAGGTACATACAACAGTATTTCTACTTAAACCTAGAGATTAAATTAACGTTTTAAATTAATTAAAGGTGAAATTAATTCTGTAGTGAAGTGGTGAAATGTAATTCGTCTAGTATGAGATTTTTGTTGATTATATAATCAGTTTTGAGAATGGAAAAATTCTCTTTAAGTGGGCACTGCACTGAAACTTGAAAGTTTTGGGTGAACGACCGAGGCTCATCAAATGATTTTTGATGGAACATGATGGAACGTCCAAAAAAGTGACAAACATGTAGAATTCAATCCATTTTGCCCCGTATTTCAGGGTGAAATTTAACTTTTATATTTTTTTATTGTACAAATGATTTATAATTGCCCAACTTTAAAGTATAAAATTGACTTTTTAAAAAATACTGTTCAATAGAACATGGGGTAAATTGATTCTTTCAGCTTTCTCTTGTTGCTCGTTTTTTCATAATATCGGAAAAAAAAGAAATTGAAATTCTCAATCAACCCCCCATTTGCCTATTGAACACTCTCTGTAGAACATTTTTTAGATGTGACGAAAAAACGACCAAAAATTGTAATTACGGGAAAATTAATTATCTCATGATTTATTCAGTATTGAAAAAAATTATATTTAATTTTAATCTTTGGTATTTCACGGACGTAAACAGTGTCTCCAAAAAATAAAGTTTTACGCTGAAGTACGTGGTAAAACTGATTGAATTCTACATGTTTCCTATTTTCTTGGATGTTCCAACATGCATCAAAAGTCGTTTAATAGGTAGGAACTTTCAGCCGTCGACGACCTTCAATTTTTAGCCCCCCCCCCCCCAAGAGATCCCTCAATGTATTGTTTTTCTCAAAATTACTGATTATATTCTTTCTGGCATTGGATTTTTGTGTTCTACCATTCCACCAGTGAATTAAACAGATTTTAAAGAACTCGAATGTGTATTGATTAATTTTCTCTTTGTAAATTGATCATTCAACACTGATTACGAAATTCTGTTACTTCTGATTTACTTCAGATTGCTGTTGCTAAATAAATAGGGCAACGGGACAACCGTACCCATAAAACTCTACCAGCATGAACCACCACCGAAATCATCCCTACCAACGTACAACTCTAATCCACCAATCTGGTTTTCCGATAAGCATATCGCGTTGGAACACTATCAATGGTGCAACGGTACCGCGGGACAACCGTACCCACCGACAAGCCTACCGAATTATACTCCTACCAATAGTGTTCGGAACGTTGAATCCGTGTAACTCTATCGCGGGACAACCGTACCAAGCGACTAGCCTACCGCAGAATAACCCTACCGAACTAATAAGTCTACCGCGGTACAACCCTACCGACTATATTAAAATCATTCTCTAATAAATTTTCATTCGTAATTTTGTCCTCTCATGTTATAATTATTCAAATGATTAATAATTAATAGATTTCGTGAATTCAACGTTTTAGAATTCCTTCGGCTGGAATTTTCTAATTGTAAGTTTTTTTGTTTGATTTTCTTCATGAGAAGAAAATCAAAATAGGATGAAAAAAATTTAGAAAATCTGAGCCGAGCAAATTGTATAGAAAATATCTGAAGAGAAAATCTTACATAGGAAAATCGAATTCTATTGATTTTTTCTAATGAATATTTCGGCCAAAAATCGGTCGAAAAAAAATTCGGCAAGAAATTAATAGGGAGTTCAATCCAATAGAATTTTGTAACAAATTCGCTACATTTTTCAATCAAATTTTTTCATCCCTGGTGAGTTAAATAGAAAACATTTTATACAACTTTTTCTATTGAGATTTCTTTGCAGGAATTCCTCGTCTAATTTTTTTACTTTTTTTGTGTTCCTTTTTATGATAAGGACAAAAATGAAGTGAAAAAAACTTGAGAGATTTAAATCAAGGAATAAAAAATGAAAAAAATGCACAATCAAGCTGCGAAATTTTGGAATAAGATGGGCGAAAAACTATTGGAATCTTCAATAGAATTCCAATATATTTTTCTAGCCAATTTGTTTGGTTTTTCCGTTAGAACGATTCTTCCATTCAGCAGAATGGAAAATTATTGAGAAGTTTTGACGGGAGATTTTTTTCAATGGATTAATAGAAAAGAATATGAAACCGCAATGTCCAAACTCCAAATCAAGGCCCAGGGGGAGACCTAGAGGGGAAAAAAGGAAAATTTGAGGCTGAATTTCAATCGAATGAAAAAAGAAAAGTGTAATCGGCCTAATGTAATTAATTGAATTATAAGAACAATAGAAAATTATGATTCTCTTCAATACTCCCAGTAATAAAAAACTAATAAACAAGAGTTGATAAGAACAAATTTTTTTTTTGCTTGAATTGTGTCAAATAGTCCTTTTTCGGCTGTTTCATTTTTCCCCAATCTCTCCTATATTATGACTCATTCTTAAGTATTCCTGCAACAGAATCAGGAATTGAAGAAATTGGGTTTTACTTTTCGAGTTCGCATCAAATTTCTAGAAACTTCTTGAATTAACCCAAAAATTCTTAAAATGCGATGTATTCTCTTCAATTTTCTAGAACTCCCTCAATTATGTCGAATTTTCTGAAAACTTGCATTCCCTCAAAATTTCCAGAAACTCCTTGAATTTCCTCGAAATTTCTAGAAATTACTTGCAGTCTCTGGAATTTTATAGAAACGTCCTGTATTCTCTCGAAATTTCTAGAACGGGCTTGAATTCCCTCGAAAGTTCTAGAAAGCCAGGTGAAAACGGGTTTCTCCTTTATATATAAGATTGAGATTGATGAAACGTTGAAATCACGAAAAGTATTAATTATTAGTCATTTGAATAATTATAACATGAGGGGAAAAAATTACAAATGAAAATTTATTAGAGAATGATTTTAGTATGGCCAGTAGGGTTGTATCGCGGTAGAATTGTTAGTTCCGCGGTAGGCTAGTTACTTGGTACGATTGTCCTATAGTAGAGTTGCGCGAATTCAATATTTTTGCGGCATCGGTGGGGGTATAAGTCGCTAGGCTTATCGCTGGGTGCGGTTGTCCCGCACTGGAGTTGCATGGATTCAATTTTCTAAACAACCGACCGTAATGGTTGGGTGAGTTAGGTGTTGCTCCGGCGGACATCCGAGTACAGCTGCATTTAGCGTGGTTAGTACTTGGATGGGTGACCGCTTAGGAACATCCTCGCCCAAAAATTTCGGAAGGTAGGCACGGTGTGGTGGCCTAATGTGCCCCTCTAGTCAGTGTGACAGAAGTGCACATTAGAGCTTTGCACAATCGGCCGGCTGTACGACTGAGGTTTACCATGGTTTCCCTTGTAGTCTTAGCCTGAATGGGGTACAGTTAAAAGAGTAAGATGGCCCATGGTAACGCAGATATATCTACCCTACCAACAAAATCTAATTCCTAACTCCTGAAACGTCCCGTAGAGGGATAACGGCCGAATAGTCAATGCTAAGGTATGATACAGGGAGATATGGTGAAGCTTTGATGTCGCCGACACCGAAACAGGGGACAAGTTCCAACGGAAGCCGCGCGCGGCGCTGCGGCCTCCCTTCTCCTCACGTGGATTAGATCTCCCACCACACGCCGATTTTACTTGCGTCGCGAGTTCAAATCCCCGTCAAATCAATTTTTTTTTTTTTCATGAGAGAGAAATAGTATATTTCGTAACGAGTGCAAAAAAGTGGTTTTTGGCGAGTGGGAGGTTTATAACACGAGCCGAAGGTGAGTGATATAATTTCACGAGCCAAAAACCACTTTTTTCACGAGTTACGAACAAAATTTTTCATCACAATGTGTCGGAAAGTTACTTCTCCGATACAGCGTGATGAAAATAAAATTTTGTGTTCAATCGAGAGGAACAGGATTAGAAAATGTTGAGATGAAAACTATATGATTCTCAGCAAATAGTTCTATGGGATCGAGCGATAAAGATTGACTGAAAGTCATGTCGACTAGACGATTGAAATACTGATCAGAAGGAAGAATAATTAACATCAGAAGTCCATTTAATTAATTATTCCTCTTCTCTTCAGTGAAGCTTAATAGGGAAGAATTTGGAGGGATGGGATTACGATAATGAGGATCCCAGTTTGAACTATGTTTTTTAATGTTTTCTTCTATGAACAAGTTTTGAAAAAGATACGAGGGTCATAATGGTCACGAGGGGTGAAATAAATGAGGTACAAGGGGTTTCAAGAGCCACAAAAGAAAAAAAAAGTCCCAACTATTCACTTACGCACCTCACACAAATAACAATCGTTCTTTGACACTTGATCACTCGGTAGCAAATCACCGCTTTTTTCCAGCCATTGTCGTCGCTTCTCAATTTTTTTCACACT
The DNA here is from genome assembly GCF_001412515.2 of Diachasma alloeum. Lineage (NCBI taxonomy): Eukaryota > Metazoa > Arthropoda > Insecta > Hymenoptera > Braconidae > Diachasma > Diachasma alloeum. The sequence goes on along the minus strand of NW_021681247.1, from coordinate 85,881 downwards.
GGGAAGGGAGAAAAAACGATAATTATCCCTAGAAGATGCTTTGCAATTTATAATTGCACACGATTTAATCATTTTACATGAATCAACTCGCACAGACTGTTCAGATCTATTGGAGTACTTTTTGGAGCAGACATAAACAAACAACATTCGCGAGATATTTTCGCGCGAAAAATAAATATTGTTCAACATTGGACAAAAATGCATTTTCATTTTATTTTTAATGCTATTATATTGAGCAGTGATTTCACTCTCAATCTTGATAATTATTTTCAGTAAAAAAAGAAAGAATTCACCTATTATAAGATAAAAATCACCCCATTAATGAAAGAGTGAGCGGGCCATTGACTATTAAAGAAATAGTACATGAAAAACGAAGAATATATTGGCATTTTTTTATTTTTCTTCGCATTGTACATGTAATTTCATACGGGGCTAATTATTTTGACTTAAAATATCAATTTCATAACGTTCCCTCCAGCAAAAAAAGTGCCAGTGGTGGGAGACTAAAGGAGATGAGGGGAAGCGTAAGTCGACCGGAACGACCGGTTCGCCGCTTCTGGCGCTCCGGCGAACTTGTCCCCTGTTTTCTGGCTTCATCATACCTGCTTGTATCATACCTTAGCCAATGCAGCTGGAGCCATAAGAAAGAAGAAGAATTTTCTAGACGGCATCGGTAGTGGTCTAATCCGGTGGCCTTGTCGCTTGGTACGGTTATCCCGCGATAGAGTTGCACGGATTCAATGTTCCGAATGCTATTGGTAGGAGTATAATTCGGTGGGTACGTTTGTCCCGTGGTACTGTTGCAACATTGATAGTGTTCTAACGCGGGAGGCTTGTCGGAAAACCAAATTGGTGGGTTAGAGTTGTGTACGGTGGTAGGGATGATTTCGATGGTGTTTCATGTCAATGGAATTTTCGTGGGTACGATTGTCGCGTTGCCGTTGTTGCTAAACGAATAGTTTTACATATATGCTAGAAAAAAATGCATATAAATAATGATGATTCATTTTTTCGACAAGTAAATAATAGCCGAAATTAAATTGCTTATATTAATATTTTCACTGTTTCTTATTTTTTCATCATACCAACACATTAATTACGTTTTTTCGTTACATAAATGTCCCATTCATGAATGGCGATGGATCCGGATCAAACAGAGGATTAAAAATTGGATATAGGTGATTAAAAAAATCTTCGTTTATCTCAGATGATTATCCTTCGTCTTGCGCTGCCCGCAGCCAAGACATAGAGTAACGGATGATGGCATGGTATCGATGGAATTTAAGAGGTGTAGACGTACGTGGATGTGCGCACTTTTTAAATTAATGAAAATTAGAAAAAAAACTTTTTTTTTCAAATGTTTTTCCGTACTTGTTTTGTTACTCTTTTCTTCGTTGTTTTTTCTAATTTTATTCTCAACTTATTGGGGGTTGATTGGATGTATCTTCCGAGTTAACTGTTGCCTCAATGAGTTTCTTGTACTTGCCAACGAGTTCTGGTAGATCGTATGCAATAGCTACATCCAACCTGTTGATTGGACAGCCACGGAAGTACGTGCAGGTGGAACTGAGAGATGGAAAATCGTAGAGTGGATTCAAACGGAAGAAATCCCTGTATACGTCCGGATCAGGCAGATCGTAACGTGAGATATTTGTTAATGTACTGAGGCCCTCGTAGATATGATAATCCTGAGGGTTTTCGATTATTCGGTCGCTTATTTCTTTCTTGTTACCGAAGAAAGTCTTATGGTTGTAGTAAGTGGTTAAGTAGCAATCTACCATTTTTGCATGGTTCCGAACACGTACCTAGAAATTTTTGTGAATATTATTGACAAAAAGTAGAAAGTTGAAAAGAACAATTGCAATTTATGGAAGTTGGTTTCATTCTGTAATGGGGAAATAATTGAAAGATAAATTCCAATTCATATAATTGGGTAGTAAAGCGCCAAAAAAATTGAAATGAACGAAATTGCTTTGGAGACTTTGAATTGTTGAGTGATAAAAAGGCAAAGGTGACATTGAAGGTGTGAAAAAGGAGGGATATAATTTGAAGGAAGAAAGATTGTTCATATTGAACTTACGGCGAATCTTCTTGCACTAGCAATTTTATGTTCAACTCTTTTGTCAATAGCCGAACGTAAATCTCGCAGGAAAGCTCTCTCCTGTGCATATAAAAGACGCGTAGGTGCGCCAGCTTCATAAGGCAATGACCAGAGAGAAGTAGAATACATGATTGGTGGCTCAGCACTTGACATTAACGGTGATATGTTCCAGATGAGTGCTCCTTGGACTCTCATGAGTTCTTCCGGTTTCACTTGGTCGGCTTTATTCAAAATTATTCTTGTTTGGTACTCCCGTCCCTTGAGCTGATCGAGAATTGCCTCGGTTTCTGGGCCGACGTCCAATTTCGATGGATCGTAAACGAGGAATATTATGTCAGCTCTGTCAATGAACCACTGACAGGCGTCGTTAAAAGGAAATAGGCGTTGAACTTGTTTTCGAATTTCTAGAATTCCTGGAATCTCTACGATATTTACCTAAAATCCATAACCATTCAAATATATTTTTCTTGCACTCACCCAATTTTTCAATATATGTTTCAATGAATATGGTCCAATTTTATTAATAATTGTTTAAAGTCTTGTTATTACGAACCTTCTTGAGGAGTCTATGCGGGAGTTTCAGACCTCGGAGACGATCGAGCATACCCTGTCCAAACTTTTGAAGTCCCGAAAACGTCCAATCGGCAGCCAATTGTGTACCATCTAGCACCTCTTCCTCTTCACCGTGCATTACAATATTGAAATACGCCGGCGATGGTTCCGCTCCTGCATCGATTGCATTTAATTAACAACAAAGTGAAGTATTTGTATTTACTATAACTCTACTCACCAGTTCTGAGTGCGGTTGGCTCATATTCCGTGTCCAGAAGGTAATTTATTATGGACGATTTTCCACCGCTCCATGGCCCCATGAAAAGCACGAGGGGCTTCGAGAAAATTTCCGGATCTGAAGCGAATGAAAGCAAAATCATTATTACAACTTGTAAACGGGATAATTTTGTATAGACCTGAGGAGACGACTTTTGAAGGGACTCCACTGAATTTTTAAGTGAAAGGACACGCATTTTATTTACTAATAATAAAATGAGGAAATGAAAAGAAATAATTTTTATAACAATTTTTTATCGTACAGGTAGTCATTGAGCACATTATATTTTATATAGCCACAAATGTGACTGGAGTTTCGAAAGAATTATCTCTCAACGAACTTTTTTCTATGTTTACCTGAGTGGCTGAATAACCATATTGAAGTGAGTGAAAAGATTCTTCTTACCTCCAAAGTGTCTATTACTGAGATCTCTGTACTTGTACAGGGCCTCCAGAGGCTTGATAGCGGTATCATAGAGCCTTTTTAATTCTTTAAGAATTACATCAGAGGCTTTCTCAATTGCTGCTTCTTTAATTTCATTATCCTGATCCAGCCTAAGAATCTGATTGAGGTGTTCCCTAGGCCTCAGGTTCTCTGGAATTTCAATCTCTTGTGTCAATTCTTCCTCAGGCGTTGATTCGGTAGACTCTTCGTCTTCTCTTCCTTCTGGAAATATTATAAATGTTTCAATGATCAGAGTAGTCTTCACAGTTAATTTTAATGAAGAAAGTATCTTGATGAATTTTCTCGAATCTATTAATTTCTGGAATATTTACATAATAACGGTACCCTACCTTGTTCATCTTCTTCCGGCGACGTTCCCTTCTCTTTCTCTCCACTCTCTGTCTGCTCGTCTTTTTCTTGACCTCTAAATTCTTCTTCAGTATCTCTCTTTTTTCTGCCTTTCTTACCACTTTCAATAGCTTGTGTTTCTTCTGCTTGTACAGTCTCAGCAGTGTCCTCTCCCGAGTTCTTCTGAACATCTTCCTCTTCCTTAGTATCTACCTCCTGTGAATCTACTTCTTTTTCTTCCTCCTTTGTATCCGCAACATCGTCGTCAGACTTCTCCGCGGGTTTCTCACCCTCCTCAGTCGTTTTATTTTTCTCTTCACTCCCCTCCTCCTGCTTTTCCTTCGATTCCCTCTCCTTTTCTTCCTCCTTCGTTTCGTTCGAGTCTCCCTCAATCTCCTCAACTGTCTGTTCCGCCTCTTCTACCTCCTCAGATACAGAATTAGCTTCCTCAGCTTTCTCCTCTGATATTTCGTCATCACCTCAAAAAAAGATAATGAAACATGATGAATCACCTCTTGATATCTTCATTCGAGCCATTAGTATCACGAATATTTTGAATCAATACCCTCTTCTGACTTCACCACTAATTTGAATTTACCTTTTTGCGTTTCGTCTTCACCTTCAACGGAGACTGCCCGCCGAAGTGTGGAACCTTCGTCGTCACCCTTAGAAGTTGCGTCTGTCGCTTCCACAGATTGCTCTCTGTCGGGTACTTCAACAGTTCCCTCGCCAGATTCTTTTTCGTCTTCAACCTCTACAGTTTCCAACGTCTCTTTTCTATCGTTATCCTTTTCTTCGAGTTGGTCGTCAGTCTTGCTATCATCCTCTTTCTGATATGAATTTTTTTTTGTTTTTGAATAAGGAAAATTGATTAATTGGTTGATGATGTTGTGAAGTTGCAAGGAATTACTTACAGACTCGGTTGAGGCTACTGTCGGTGGTTCCTCTCCTCCTTCGCCGCCCTCATCTTCTGGACTTACTTCGTCGACGGGTCCTTCAAATTAAATCATCTGAGATTCTATTGATTTCTACATCAGTAGTGAAGTATCACTTGAAAATTTTGGAAATGAGCAATGAGAAAATTTGCAAGGAAAATGGAGCAAAAGTGCGGTGAAATTCATCGTCTTTCTGGCCTTTTTCTTCATCAAGAGCTTACAAATTTTACTATTCGTTTGCGAAAAACTAAGTTACAAAAGGAAAAATTTATCCTCTGCCTCAGATGTTTCCCTTGATTTGAAATAATAGTTCCTGAAATACAATTTCGATTTACAATTGCCTAGATTTTATTGTAAATAAAAATGGTCTTTAAATGATTCGCCTCAACATCAATTCATACTGAGATAAGTCAATAATCAATAAAATCCTTTTTTGCCACTAGACCCGATAAACTGCGATTTCGGGTCCAATGACGAAAAAAATTGTTCGATGCATGGCCGTGAAGAACTTTTATACCTCAAATGATTACAGAACTCGCCGTCGGCTCGTTCTGCAACCTTATATTCGCCAGAAAAGTTCCTCATGGTCTAGTGTCGAAATACACTATATATGTCTTCTGTACTGAAATATGTGTAAATACCCACCCGTTTGACGATCCTTTAAGGCTTTTTCGATGTATGGTCGACATTGGACTTCAGATGGCACCTGATCCACTTGATCATCACCTTGCACAACTAAATAAATCATTTTTGTTGCATGAGATACATTTATCTCTCAATGAAACAACGAATGAATTAGTAATGAGTGATGAAATCATGACAAAGCTGAAAAAATTTTAAATTCTCCGATTCTCGTGAAGCGATAAGGCGAATTTAGTAAAGAATTTGGTAATTACCATGTGAATAATTAGAGATTTTTCTTATGGGCAATTTTAGGAGGAAATCATTGGAGATACTTTCACCAGGCAATTTCATTGAATTTCAAGGGAAGTCGTTTGGAATTTTAGTCTCAATGTACTCTATTTCGAGATAAAGGCATGATTATAAAAACTTCAAGATAGTTCGCTTCACTACCGAAGTCCATATTTAGAAAACAAATTTTCATCTGCTTTTGGATGATTAATGATGAAAAACAGATTCCTTTACATAATTCTGAGAAGCCAGATGGATTTTCCTACATAGTAATTATCTTCTTATCTCTCTTAAATGAGAAATTAACGAGTGAACAATATAAGGAGCGTAGATAAAGAGACAAGAGCGTTAAAGCCGGGGTTGGATGACGCCCGTGAACGACAAAAATATCTGACCTGCGAGATGACGCAAGTCGGGAACGCAAAGGTAGGTAATTGTAATCGGTAATCGTTACCTTTTCACCTTGCCGTCATTGTTATCTTTGTTATCTGACAATAACAATCCGACCCTGTAGACAGGTGGTACGAAGGTGCTATAGCCTTACTAATTGACCTCGTGATGCTGACCCTGAACATACACCTATTGAACTTGTCAAGTAGGGCCAAGAATTCGATCAACCACGTCAATATCCAACTTGTTGCTTCGAATCTTGTCAAGTGAGCATTGATTATCATAATACTCTAATGCAGATAATTTGGTGATTGGGGTGAAGGTGAAAAATGAAAAAATACATTTGTAAGAAAAGGATCTAGGTCAATATTGATATGTAGTGGCTATTTAAAGCATCACAGGAAAGCATTTCAGCAATTTGAAAATGTTTGAGCAGTCGATGAGTTTGTATTGATGCACACGGTCAACGCGGTGGGGATCGTCTCCCCGAGACATCTAAGTTTAGACAGTCGGGTAGGCGGTTTCACCAGGTTTCACGGCCCACGGGCCGAGTACTTATTTAAATATATTTTGTATGTATGCAATGTATCACTCAGACGTGTCCATCAATTTTTTGACCACTTTGGGACTCTGAATTATCCCAATTGTTTATTCAATTAAATCCCATTGTCTTCAGTCTATTCTACATCCACAAAATGTATGAAAATATTTGACTCATTATATTAATTTACTCCTCATTTTTGCTTTTGTGAATTTGCGTGAGAGTGCGAGACAAAAAAATCTGATGATACATCTTAACAAGGTTTGCACCTCAACAAAAGGAGTTGAATGATGGAGATCGCGTTGAAGAAGAGGGTAACAGTAGATCTTACATAACATTGACCTTCGTCAGTGATTCGTCAGTGTTTACGTCAGTAAACATGAGGATGCCATGATGCTGTAACGCTATGACACGGTGTTGCAGTGACCCAATTATTGAGAATTTTGAATCTAAAAAACTCGAAAAAGAAAAGCCTCTCAAACCCTAGATCGATATTCCCTAATTTTCAATAGAATTGTAAGAGAGTAAAGTGACCATGAGTTTTACATAATAGATGCTAGAACTATAAATAATTTTATAAAAAGATGAAATGTTTGATAACAAATTTCTCAAGTTTTCGAAATGATTCAATTAATAACTGAGCCTTCAAATACAAAAAAAATACAATTGACAGTTATGATAAGACATGATACATGGTTGAACAATTTTGATGTCATTAACCAATTGACACTGTTCACAATTGCGAAAAGTTACTCACCCTGCAAGGCCACGGTCAGAAGTACAATAATGACGCCCAGGACCAAAGCAGGCCTCAGCCTTACTGAGCCGATCATTTTTTCGGTATTAATTGTCAATTAACCACAGACACTTTTTTTTGTCTCAAATCGGTAATAATGAGATGGCTGTCTCGATTGAGACAGCTCTTAACACCCTGTCGCACTAAACTGTCCCTCATCCGACATCCAAGATGGACCACCAAATCCCGTTCGGGTACCGACTAAATCTGCTTTAGTGCCGTAGCCCGTCCTACCTCGCTTTCGGCCGTGTAGCGCTGGCTGCCTTGCGATTTCTTGCCATCTCGCTTATTCTTTTTTTATTTGGCTCTATACTTCAATTTTTGCACATTATTTTCAGATCAATTATGAATTACACCAGCGAGACTAACATTCAAACTCAACGGGCAGCATACTGCAGCCCATCAGTTACAACGGATGTTCACTTTAATATATTTTATTACTTGTCTTCTTTAGAAACAATATAATGTAAAAAAATTTCGCGATAATATTTTGTTTCAATGACATTTCCATAGTTCTGAGTGCATATACGCGATAATAAAGTTAAGTTTTCTAGCATAGTTTGTTTTTGCGTAGCACAGGCTAAGGTTTGCTTTTTAGATAAATTCAGTATATATAGATGAAAATCTTAATGACTCGTGAAGTTGTAAATGTCGCGAGTACTCATCAGGACTACATGCTTGACTGCTATCTCTCTTCTTGCCTTTTCCCCACCGAGGTTTCATCTATTGGCCAGTCATCTACTGCTGTCAATTGATTTTACCTCATCTTCGTTCTGCTTGATTTCCAATTCAAGCACCTTGTTGGATTTCCTGGTACTGACTTTTGGTATTTTGGAGTACAGCCCTGTGGGACTAGTAAAATGCCATCGTTAGCGTACTAGATAGACCTAGCTTTGCAAACCTGAACGCCACTGCGCGTGGATATTGTAGTGTAGTGTCCCTGTGGAAAAAAAAAGTGTTTCTCTCCCTTTTGAAAGGGGAGAGAGAATTGCAAATGGGTAGAAATTAAAACTAGATTGGTAAATTCAAAGGGAAAGCTGAAGAAAAGTGCAGATGAGCTATTTTGGAATCTAAACGTCTGTTTCACAGTCTGTGGGCTGATCGCCCACTATTAAAGGCATGTAATCAATTGCCTTCATAAAAAAAAATCCGTCCGAATCAAGTCGAGAAATTGGACTTGCTATGAATGACTGATTCAATGAAGTCTCACTAAAAAATGTGTGAATCAGTATAACGACTTGATTCAGGTCAGGCGTGAATTGAGTATATGAAGCAAGTTGATTTTTTAACTACTCTCACAGCAAACCGCAAATCCAGATTAATGGAGTCACAATCATACTACTTGAAATGAGAAAATCTGCTGGAGTAAAAGCGAGGACTACGTGAATCTCTACCTTTAGTCGTCTTACCGTCGGTGCCCTTTCAGTAATACCCTGTTTTTAGGACTTCTCTTCAAGACAACCAGCTAACTATAAAACTTTTAGTGTATCTGTACCTTCTAATGCTAATTTTTTCAAAGTTCCTGAGAATATGTCTGAGGCACCAATAACGAGACTATTATGTTACAAAGCTGTTGAACATACGACGCTCTTAGATCTTTTCAGTATGAAATTCTATGGAATATTACAAAATGATTTGCGTCTTAGGGCCCGTTGCACCAAGCTCGGTTAAATAAATCCCCAGTTAACGGGCAGCTTACCCATAAGGTTTACATTGGAAGAAATTTAACCCAACGATTTAAATAGCTAACAGAGTGTAATGCAATCGGCCCTTAGACAGTAATAATGTTTTTATGACCGACGGTGGTGGCTGTGTGGTTAGAGTGTGGGATTGGCATGCGGGAGATCCGGGTGCAATTCGCGGCTAGGGGGCCAAAGTTTGTGATACTCTAAATCTCGCAAGAGACAACTGTACCTGGGCAGATTTTTCACAGAGGGTTAGGGGGTGGGAAGGGAACAACTCGTAAAAAGCCGAAAAAGTGTACGAGAAAAAATTTTTGTTGTTGATTTTATTGATGATATTGATAATTTTTTTTTGTTTTTTTTTTGTTTTTGTGGCTTCGCTGAGCGTTCAGCCTAAAGCCTGAAAAATAAAGAATTGAGAATTGATAATAATAAATCTATCATAGATCGTTTATATCTTGGATCCCCTAGTCATCACCATTGCACCTAATAACATTTTAATCAAGTTGCACGCCGTTGACTAATTAGTAGCTTCATCAAATTCAATCACTCTTTTATTGTCGCCGGTATATTCCATCACGTTCCAGCAGTAATTTCTATCAATAGAATTACGGTAATGTCTGCCAAGTTCTATTCGGGACATTTATCATACGGTGAAAAAGTTAAGATATATCCATAGAAAACTCGTTTTTCTTAATATTGTTCCCATGGTTTTCATAGATAATGTTTATAATAGTCCCCAGCTATTGAAAAAAATACTAACTGGCAGTACTACACAGTTTAGGAGAGAATAAATAATGAAGTGCAGGCTTCTAACACGCGAGGCATAGACCAAACCGGGGTTACGGGTTCCTCCCAACTCGACTTTTCCATCTTATGAGAAAACGGTTCTTGCGATGTTTTTAAATAACTAAACCGTGATAGATTGATAAATTTCGAAAACGGTGAAATTTTTGTAAAATTTTGTACTACATAGTTTCTGCGATATTCCACTCTATCAAATGGACATTTCGTGAAAGTATTCCTTATTTGACTCAAAAAAGTAATTAACAAATAATTTATTTGATTCAAACAGTTATTGTTGCCTACATCAACAATATATGAGAATAGAAGAACTCAACAACTTATGAGAATGCAATAAATTAAGTTATTTAGAATTTTTTCCGGAAATCCATAGGGACTAACTTTTCGATTATTCTATTCGTTTGAGTGGCTATATCCCCCTCTCACTCAAGTAGGGGGCAAGTGCCGAGTTAACTTTTCGATCCGCTTGTCTTGGGATACAGCTTAGCCCTTTGCTTCACGAACGTCGCGGATGGTCTCGGTGTGAGAGGAGTCGGGAGTCTGTCAGAGATTAGTGCACCATAAGAGACGCACGGCGGCACAAAGACACCACTGCGAAACGTCGCAAAGCGGGGTACCATTGGCTTTACGGAAAGCGGTGTTGATGATAGTACATTCAGTTATTAGGCCGAAAAAGAAATTTTTGTCATTCCGGCCGTGAGGCAACGCTTCACGGACGCTCCGCTCCGCTCCGCGTCCGTGAATCTCTGCCTACGGCCGTCATAACAAAAAATACTGTTCGTCATACGGCCAAAAAAAACTTTTCTAGCTCATATGATTGCAGCTCTCGCCTTCGTCTCGAGATGCAAACTCATATTCGCCAGAAAATTTTTTTTTGTCATTTCGACCGTAAGGCAGCAATTCACGGACGCTCCGCGTCCGTGAATCTCTCCCTACGGCCGTCATGACAATAGTATATTTCGTCACTAGGCCGAAAAAAACTTTTCTGGCGAATATGAGTTTGCAGCCCGAGCCGAAGGCGAGGGCTGCAATCATATGAGCTAGAAAAGTTTTTTTTGGCTGTATGACGAACAGTATTTTTTGTCATGACGGCCGTAGGCAGAGATTCACGGACGCGGAGCGTCCGTGAAGCGCTGCCTCACGGCCGGAATGACAAAAAAAATGTTCGTCATACGGCCAAAAAAAACTTCTCTGACGAATATGATTGCAGCTCTCGCCTTCGGCTCGTGCTGCAAACCTCATATTCGCCAGAAAAGTTTTTTTCGGCCTAATGACGAAATATACTATTAACGAATCGATTGAGTAAAAATTGTGCCGTTTTTTTTTGTCTGAGATTGTGAAGAGTTTCTCTTGAATTTGAAATTAGACGAGACTTCTAGATCCGATTGAACAATAAGAATTGGTGTTGGAGATGATCAACTAATGTGTTAGTTGAGGCATAGTTTGTTGAAGCATATACCATACAGTGAGTGGAAGCGTCGTTCCGTCGAGCGCCTTTATATTTAGATGTGTCCGGGCCGCCGCCGTATAAGGTTGCCTTAAATATTGCTCAAATCTTTATCCCCTTTGCCTCTTTTGATGCCTATCTTCCCGGCAATTTCCACTTTTGAGCGTTCTGCCGTCTATACCTTTTATTTTCCTCACAAATCACCTGGCATCGTGTGTTGAACGGGGGTCAGAGGTCGACGAATGGCAACTCAAGAATTCACAAATGCCTACTTTTTCTTTTTCATCAGTCTCATTTCCCTGATTAATGAATACTGTTGGAAACAATATTTTCTTCTGATTATAGGCTCGGAAGATCGAGGAGCACAAACGAAAGAAAGAGCGTAGAGCACTGGAAAAAAAGGAGAAATCACATCAGGAGGCCGTGAGGAAGGGACGTAAGGCAGCCAAGGCACGTGAAGCTAATTCACGTCCATCACAGACTGATGATGGAGCAGGAAAACCAGGGATGGGGGATTTTTATCAATACCTTAATGATCCTGAAGTTTCGGCAGCATTCCAGGTAATAAGATAATCAATAATAAATGTTCACTTGTTTCCTATGGAAAAAATTGACTTCTTTTGATATCACATATAAGCCATATAAGTTCGTAACTATTGAGTTATGATATACTGATTCGAACGATTCCATTACTACAAATTTCCATTAAGGATAAATTAATTCGAGTCAATGATCCTGTACATTTAATGAATGAATATAAAAAAATTGTTTTCTAATACAAAAAACTGAATGGACAATTTGCTGAAACTATTCTGACTTTTAAAAGGATCCTGAAGTATCAGCCGCATTTGTTGATATCTCATCGAACCCAGCCAACATTCTGAAGTATCAGGGAAATCCAAAAGTAATGGCTCTGATTAACAAAGTTGCCTCGAAATTTGGTGGTGCGACTGGCTTCGGCGGAATGGCAGGCCAGATGCCTAGTGCAGATGCGTCGCCAAAGCCATCTGCACCGAAAAGCGATGACGACGTCGGCCTTGATTAAAGGTGCTTTATACCCCACTCCAAGTCTCTTGCTTACCTTCACTCAAGTTCATTGTCGTAAGACATTGTTTTTTTTCCTCCCAACATCGTCTACTCACCATTATCTGGATAATTACTGCTTAAATTGCAACAATGTTAAGTAATCGAAACTAGTACTTTTATAAAAAGATGGAGAGGGAAAGAGATCAAATGCAACATTTAGCATTAATAATTGTTTTTTCTAAGGGAGATGACTGAAGAAAACGAATGAAAGAGAAAAAAACAAAATGTATCTTTTGCCATGAAACACGACATCATGTTGAAAATAAAATGAATCAAATCTTATTTATATGTTTATTTCATCAAACAAACAACAAACATGGAATGAATACATTACTAACCTGTACACAAATAAATTTAGCCAGTAACCACCTAATCAAGTACCCACAGAGTTCGATACTAAAGGTTTTACAATAAGCAATCAGCATAACTTTGGTCATGTCTGTAGTCTTTATTAAGAAAAACAAATCTAGAAGTAATATTGCACGTTTTACTTGGAAGTTCAAATGTACATGACTTTCTTTTCTATTGGTTATTACTTTTACTACTTATTTATTATTACTTTACTACCTTAGTTAGTAGAAAGAAAGGAAAAAGTAAATCAGAAGTCAGATAACTTTTCCTTAAAGAAAAAGAAAGTGATAAACTTATAAATAAACGATTTAAGCTGAATATTAGAAAATAATCAAGTCAAGGTCTTATTTTAAGCATGTGAAGGTTTGGGTGCCATGGCACTTTTCTAAAGGTTGATGTCCTTGGTTCGGTCTCGTGAAGACTACCAATTTCCTTGCCGATAGTTTTTTCATGGTACTGGTCAACAATGGAATTGTCTAAATTAATACCTCTTCGGTGACAATTGTGATGACCATGTTGGTGCGAGTGATGATGAAATGAAGAACTCGAAGGTGGCGTGATGAATGTTATGACCGGATTTGTGCCGAAGTAGAAACAACTTGCGGTGTCGACGGGACGATGAAGGTAATATACTTGGTCATGGTCAGAATTATAAATAAGGCTATTTGGGTATTCATTGAGAAAAGGATCCTCGGTAATCGTATCTGAATGGATTATTGGACGCTTTGTTCTCTAGTGATGATTGTGATGTGGTAATTGTTTATGTTTCCTGAAATCATAGAGAACGTAAATGACGTTGGATTTTATGGGATTTTTTAACGAAACTTTTTTCAGTTTATGTGCAATGATAAGGTTATGCACATAAACTAAATTTTGAAGTTTGCCATTTTCGCTCTTTCCAATTATGATTAATAATTTTTGGAAAACTGGAAAGTTTCGTTGAATAAGTCATATAGTGAATCGTAAAACTTTTATGCGTGCTTCCAAATTGGTTTTTCTATTCCGATTTCAATAAAAGTTTCCAATGTACTTAAAAGTCTTCCACAATCCATAAAAATTTCACGATATATTTATCTTCGGCATTCATGAAGCATTTTATTTTATTTTATTCCAAATGGATTAAAATGTGCTTTTAAATAAACAGTGTTCGTATTTGAAAACTTCTACGGTGTAAACTCTCAATATGATAACAAAAAAGAGAATAAACAATGGTGCCGCAAGGGCAGTTTAAAACTTCAAGTTATTTACCTACACTTTATGTTTCTGAGTATCATCTGAAGTCAGTTGATGGTGAGATGTCCCCTAGGTACCCTATAACACTTGCTCCACGCTTCCAGCAATAGTACAAAACTATGAAACCTATAAAATATGAGCAATGGCAGACATATCCTTGATATAATGCCCCATGCTAGTACTCCGAAGAACCTCAACTGCAGCTCTTGCGTTATCCAATTTTGCGTAATTACAGTATCAAATGCCCAGAGGACAGCATTACTGAACAGTAAGAATGTGATAACTTGTCTTGAGGGTTTAGTCATCATTTGATAGCGCGTGATGCAAGACCTCCTTGATGCCTCTGCAATGAGTGTACTTTGCGCAAAACACTCAACCAATTGAAGCACCGAAGCAATTAACAGCATCACGTATCTGCCTCTTGTGTCACCATCAATTTGATCTTCGATTTTTTTACTTACTAATGCACAGCCACAAACGACGATTGTGAAAATACAGTAAAGTTGAACACCAAAGAGAGAAAGAGTGGCTAAAATGTTGTCATGTGATGGGGGAATCCTTGAGACTATCGACATTTGCCTGACCTGTACAAGTCCACTGGCTGTCATCATTCCGCTCAACGCAAGAATTCCAATTAAAGTGCCAGTGGTTAGCCACGAGAGGGTCGCCGGTGGAAAATTATCATCCTCTCTCACAACGAGGAAAATTAGTATAACTACAATCCCAGCAGTCATGCTGAGGATACCAAGGAAAAGACCTTTGGAAGAACTATCACATCCAATCCTTGTCTGTCTTGTTACGTCCTTCATACTGTGAAATTTCTGTTTGTGGCCGTATCGGCTTTTTCCTACGTTTTGACCCATTACGAAGGTCACAGCTGCGGCTATGAGGCTGAATTGCACGATGAAGGGATAGAGAAAAGGCATGCTGGAGATCCATAGCTGACCAAGAGTGTTTGCGTTGAGACATTCTTGTAGAGTCACTGCTTGGGAGATTTGCTCATCTGAAATGGGCTGATAGTAAGAGTGCTGAGGCGAAAAGTTGGTTTCGGAGGCTATTTGGCCTAAAACAATAAATTTATTGTTGATCAATGACTTCCGTAGAGGGGTTAAATTGAGAAAAAAATGATACGATTTCAAATCAAGTTTCCTGGGAATTCCTTGCAGTTTAAAAATCTTTCGATTTTGGAAACGATAGAGCCACTTTAATCTTCAAATTGCGCACTGGGTCAAATGGAGCCGATATACGAATACTACCACAATATAACTATCTATTAAAAAAAAACCTTATATACCCTCAGGTTATAGTGCTGGCATGATTACAATTCCTTTGACACCACGATTTAACATATGTTTTCCATACCATTTTTCTCCAGGATTACGGAAAAAATAATGAAAAAATTCTATCTCCATTATTTCTTCTGAATTATGGGTATTTTTCACAAAAGTCACAGGATATTGTTGGATAGGATTTTGGAGTAGGGGGGAGGGAAACCAGGATAATTCTCAATATTAGTTTACAAGAAAAATTTTCTGAAAAAATTGTATATAGTTCAGACCGGGATTTGAATCCGGGACCTTCCGATTATGCATGGGGTGTTCTCAAAACTTAAGGTATGGTCACAAGGGAGGGTCACAAAAAAGGAGTCGCTAGGGTCACGAGGGTCACAAGGGTGACACTATACCTTGATTGAGCCCGTTTTTGACTGGAAATTTTTTTGTTGAAGATTTCGTTGACGGATTTTTCGCGATTGTTGTTGCAATTTTTTCAGGAACAGAATTCAGTCAAAAGAATCTCCGACAAACAAATTTTCATTAAAATTGATTTTTTTAAATTTTGAGGTTGTAAATATAATCATTAAATATAATCATGAATTGGTATATATCTCAAGTATAAGAGGCTTCATGGAAATATTCGTATCTTGAAAAATAAGGATTGAAATGCTCATATCCTAAAAACTAATTTAGAGGGAATTTTGTTTTTATTTTTCCCGTATTCAACACTTTTAATCTATTAATTTGTATTTGAAGAACTAAATGAGAGATATATTATGCGTTATAAAAAATTGTGTACAAGTAAAGGGGGGTCAAAAAAAAGTGAGCAGTTTAAGGGTTGAGAGTGAATTTGCGGAATATTCAAGAAAAAAAATGTCATTAGGTCATCAAAGGACTGGTATCTTTCAGTCTTTTCTTTTATAATTAAGTTACTTTGAATGCATTTTGATAAGGGAAAGTGGGGCACAATGAAACAATGGGGCAAAATAAAACATGGGGAAAAATGAAACAGTCGAAAAACGATTGTATGTTGAATCTAAGTTTAAAAAAACAGTTTGGTGTCGTTACATATATGTCGCTCATTAGGATGCTGCCATAATGAAGGGACTAAAAAGGAACTTTTCCAAGCATGTGTTTCAAAATAGTATATTACGTTATGATTGCGGAAAAGAGTTTTTTGGCTTACGGGATTATATCACTCGCCTTCGGCTCGTGCTATAAACCTCCCACGAGCCAAAAAACAGAATAAAAAATCTGTCATAATCTGACAAATTTCTGAAAATTTAACATTTTCTGGGAATATTCTCAGCCCAAATCCTTGTGGGAAAATGTCATAGGATGACATATTAATTATGACAGAATCGGTGAAAATATAACATAAAATGTTTTATTATGTCATCATTTGATATATTTTATGATTTTCTGAGAATATTCTCAGCCTAGACCATTGTCAGAAAATGTCGTTGTATGACAGATTATGATGCATTGTGCCTAACAGAATCTGTCTACGTATGACATCATATGTTTTACTATGTGATTATTTTACAGAAAATGTCATCATATAACAAATTATGACATAATGTGTTTGATAGAATCTGTCAAAGTATGACATCATACGTTCTTATTATGTCATTAATTTACAGATGCTGTCATTTTTTGACATTGTTGGAGAACATTTTTAGCACGGGTACTCGTCAGAAAATGTCATCATATGACAAATTATGACATAATGTGTTTGATAGAATCTGTCAAAGTTTGACATCATACGTTCTTATTATGTGATTAATTTACAGATACTGTCATTTTTTGACATTTTTGCAGGACATTTTTAGCACGGGTACTCATCGGAAAGTGTCATCATATAACAAATTATGACATAATGTGTTTGATAGAATCTGTCAAAGCATGACATCATGCGTTCTTATTATGTCATTAATTTACAGATAATGCCATTTTTTGACATTTTTGGAGGACATTTTTAGCACGGGTACTCGTCAGAAAATGTCATCATATGATAAATTATGACGTAATGTGTTTGATAGAATCTGTCAAAGTTTGACATCATACGTTCTTATTATGTCATTAATTTACAGATACTGTCATTTTTTGACATTTTTGCAGGACATTTTTAGCACGGGTACTCATCGGAAAGTGTCATCATATAACAAATTATGACATAATGTGTGTTTAAAACACAGCAATAGTTTTTTATTTAATGGCACCGGGCTCGACGAAAATTCTCGAACGACCTCGGGACACTTCGGGTTCACGGTCAGATCACGAAGTAAATCACCCATCAAGTTCAGTATCGTATCGTCTCAATCTCTGTACAGTCAGTATTGTCGCAATCGCTATATCGAGTACATCACGAAGTACATCACCGTGAGATACGGAGTAAACGCTCCTAGTAGCGTCTCTATTCGAGTCAATCATCCATTAATTTCGAGTCAATTATCAATCATTTTGAGATTATAATCAAGTGAATTATCAAGAGAATTATCAGGTGCAGTGTAGAGACAATTATCGAATTTAATTTGAGACAATTCAACGAACAGTGTACCCTTATAAAATTTCTAGACGCGTGGTTTACACCACAAATAAAGCACATCACCAGTGGGGTTTTAGTAAATCGCGTGTTCTTAATTTTGACACCGTTTCCATATCACTTTTCCCCAACCCGCTTAAATTTTTAGCATTAATTTCAAACAATGTGTTTGATAGAATCTGTCAAAGCATGACATCATACTTTCTTTTTATGTAATTATTTTATAGATAATATCATATTTTGACATTTTTGGGAAACATTTTGAGCACAGGTACTCGTCAGAAAATATCATCATATGACAAATTATGACATTAAGAATCTGACATAATTTCACTTATCATGACATTTTTTGTCAGATGACTCCATTATTTGTCATATTCTATCGACTTAAAATAAAATGACATTTTTTGTGAAAATATTTACGAAAATTTTCGAACAAAATTTGTCATATTATGACAAATTCTGGAAATTTATGTTAGAAATCGCAATATTTGTCATTTTTTTACATTTTTTAAAATTTTCTGTCATTATTTGACAGAATCTGACCGCAAAATTTCCACCAGGGAATGAATCAACTACGTGAGGCAACGGTTGCAAACTAGTAATTAGTTTATTGTCGTGATATGAGTATGTACAGGATGAGATGGTAGTATGAATGTATATACAGGTGAGGTGGAGATATCCACCGATGGCGAGAACCACACGACCAGGGTTGGGCATGTAAAATACATGCAGTAAAATATCCAGTATTTTACACGTAAAATACCATGTATATTACACTCGAGGTTTTGGCATGTATAATACTCTATGTATATTACTCGATGTATAATATAGGTATTTTACGCCCCAAAGGTAAATGTGAGCAACATTGGGTAAACTACAAATCGTTAGCTTAATAGTACAATAACGTAAGTGCCAAAAAAAGTCCTCAGACAAAACTTTTCGAATTTAAAATTTGTTTCCATATTAATTATTAGTTTCTCATGTTTAATTGAATTGGCATATTTTGGCATTTATGTTACGCTGTTATTAAGCTAATGCTAGCTTAGTAATTTTGTAAAATGTCTGTATCGATACACGAAATATCAATATTTTTCAAACCTCCACTAACCTATTTGCTCCAATGTTTTCGTTGTTATAACCAATTTCATAAGAAATTGGTTTTTATAAAAAATTTCACGAGGGTCAAACATCCGGAACTTCACGAGGGTAACAAAGGGGTAGTAAAATTTCACGAGGGTCACGAGGGTATAAAATAAAATATAATAAAATAAAATTGGACTATTCCCTTGTTACCCTCGTGATGCTCCACCCTCGCGACCTTCGTGATATTTGACCCTCCTCTTGTGACCCACGTGATGTTTGACCCTCGTGAAATTTCACCGTTCCCTTGTGACCCTCATGAAATTGGACCATCTCCTTATAACCCTCGTGAAGTTTAACTATCCTCTGGGGACCCTCGTGACGTTTGACCCTCGTAAAATTTAACCATTGTGACCCCCGTCGATTTCGTCAAATTTGACCATCCCCTCGTGATGTTTAACTATCGTATCGTAACCCCCGTGACATGTGACCCTCGTAAATTTGACTATTCACTTGTGAGCCTCGTAAAATTTGACCATCCCCTTGTGAGCTTCGTGATGTTTGACCCTCGTGAAATTCATCCTCTTGTGACCCTCGCGACGTTCGACGTTGGGACCCTCCTGACCCTCGTAAAATTTGACCATCTTGTAACACTTGTGACCCTCGTAAAATTTGACCATCTCCTTGTGACATTTATTGTAACCCTCGTGACCCTCGTGACATTCGATCTCCACAACCTTTTAGATATTTTTTACATTTTATATTTTCTTCAACGTATTTTACGTAAAATACGTGCACTCAAAATCCGGCTGAATGTAATAAACCGTATATTACATTTTAGACATTTTTTACATAGTTTACGTGTATTGTACGTATAAAGTAAAAAACCCTAGAACTGACCGATTTTACCCAACCCTGCACACGACTACAAGCGGGAGCGATTGCGACACCTGGGACGTGCGTGTGTATCTCATATCAGGTGTGTGTGTATGAGAGCGGTGCGATACGCGACTCAGTGTGGATGTAGCGAGCCGCTACAGGGGGGCGGTGTATGGAAATTGTTTATCTGCATTTAGTTAATTAAGAAATTAATGTACAAACGAAAAAAAGGTAAATTCGTGATGTATAAAGTTCTATCGATTTCACTGGTTATTTGCCCTAATTAAGCAATTTTTTATTTCGTTTCGGCCAGCATCATGGCAAAATTTCAACAATTAATATTAATTAATTAGGGAATGTACAAGAAAAATATGGCATGTACAATCATGTACTAACGATGTACAATCGAGTACATAAATTCGTTTTTCTATTTATCACCCCCTTCCGGCTAAGTTCCTAGGGATAAATATATAGTGAATAAAAATGTCGTTCGACAAGCAGCACTTGAGGCATTGCCTTCTTTTCACCTTCCAATTCCCTGGCGAACAAATAGCCCCGTCCCAAGTAGCAAACCTTGCGAAAGATATCTGAAAGTATACCAAAAAGGCTGACTAATGTCGGTCCAAGAGGTATCTTGCAGTCATACGATAACTTTTAGTTAACTTCTAGGTAATTTCTAGACACAAGTAACCCTTTGGAACAGAGATTAGACAGCCTTTTTGGTATACTTGCAGATACCCTCCAGAACTGTGCTGCTTGGGTTCGTACATTCTGACGTTTGACGTTTGGCAAACTTGAGCCCGGTTGTTACGGGGCACCAACCGGGCAGTTGTTACGTTCCAATCGTTTCAACGATGTAACTAGTAGGACACTAGCGCCAATTCAAAAATTAAGCGCCAGGTTTGAGTGCGGGAACGTTGGCCGCCAAAGCTCTGATGAGCACTCCATCGAGATTCAATTTAATAGTTGACAGGATTATTTATGTGGAGCAGGTTGATAGACGAAATAACGTGGACACTGATGATTTAGGGAGCACTGAACACACTTTATTTTAATAAAGTCAAGACTTTAAACGATCAAAGAATAAACTCAATAAAACACTTGTGGACTTAACAAATTGAAGAGAGAAGCAGCAAGCAGAAGGCTTGTGTAGGAACTGAACTATCCTAAACTAAAACTTCCAAGGGTTGGGTCCAACAACCCCCACTAATCTAAGAGTTGCGCACGCAAACTAGGCCCTGAGGAAAGGGAAAAGAGAAAACGGAGAAGCGGAAAAGGAGAAAAGGGGAGTATTTTGCGTCGCAGGTTTTCCTCTTGGAGGGACTCTAGGCCCTCAACCAGGGGAACACAATGAACAAAAGGCACCACACGTGTTGCGCACGTGAGGCCGTAAAACTGTTGATACAAACAGAACTCGAGATCGTGACGAGTGAGGACCGTAACTGTCCAATAAATTCGACCCTAAATTTGACACCTAGAAAAAGTGTTTACTCCACGAGAATTTGAAGAGCTATAAAATATTCTAACAAATCGCAGACCCAAACACTCGAGTCTAAAATTCCATCAACAGTTTATTCTCGCTTAAAAGTTATTGCTTTCCCTTGTTCATTGTACTATTCTCCCTCAATTCTCAACTCCGGATTACGTCTAATAATTTGAATTATTCAAACCTGATTGGAATTTCGCGGACTTAATCAAACGATCTATAGCGCCATCTCTAGAGTCAATGTCGGGACATCACACAGTCATTTTCGGGGTTAAAAAGGGGTAAATGCCACCCAAAAACAATGTAAAAGTTGATAGATTAATTATTTGTTAACATTTGCACCGTCATTTGCATTGTTATTCATTAATTAAAGAAATATATATTGTTGCTGGTGTGTTGTATCGGTATATAGGCTTATAGGGAAAATGCCGCGAGGTAGTGACAGGATCGACTTCCCGCCTAGGTCGGTCAAATCGACGGCGGCGGCGGCGGCAGAAATTGAAAGTGGAAAATGCATGTTTTACATTTTGCAAATGCATTACCTTCTTTTCAATTTGAAAAATTAATGGCAAACCCATTTTAGCACATTGTTTTTGTTTCTTAATGAATAAAGATGGTGGTGGTGGCGGCGGGGGGGGAGGTATTTCGTAAATTAGTAACAAAACCATTTTCCGTATTGTTTTTTTAATGAATAAAAGTAGAGGGGGGGGGGGAATTTTT
>NW_021681247.1:39220-63878 GCF_001412515.2 Diachasma alloeum | reverse complement strand
TTCTTTTCTTAATGAACAAAGGTTGTGGAGGGGAGGGGGGAATTCTGTAAATTAGTAACAAAACCATTTCACCGCATTGTTTTCTTTTTCAATGAATAAAGGTGAGGGGGGGGCGAATTTTGTAAATTGGTCACAAAACCATGTTGCCACATTGTTTTTTTTTATTAATGAATGACGGTGAGCGGGAGGGGAAATCCCATAAATTAGTAACAAAACCATTTTATACTCAAATGACTCAGAATCCACTAAAACATCGAGATATAAAATTCCCCGAGAATAGTATACTGTGCATCAAGGGCGGAAAGTCATGTTTTCCCGCCCGAGGTGCACATGCTATTTTTTAACACGCCTGCGAAGGAAAGTTCGTATTTTGCTCTTTGATGAGCGGGAGGAAAGTGAGTACTTTCCGCCCTAGGGTGGAAAGTTGCTCCCAAGGGCGGAAAGTCTTGACTTCCACCGGAGGGCGGGAAGTACTAACTTTCCTCCCGCTCATCAGGGAGTAAAGTACGAACTTTCCGTGCAGGTGTGTGAAAAAGTGTTTTCCGTCCCGGCGGGCGTAAAGTTACATTTTCGTGAGAAGACACGGTAAACCGCGATTCTAACCTCGCTTCGCTCGGTTTGATCGCGGTTTACGGGCCTTCTGACGAAAAATTGCATTCATCACACGGTCCAAAAGTATTTTCTGACGAATGTGATTATAGGCCTCGCCTTCGGCTCGGCCTACAAAGCCACAAATAATTTGTGGACCTTGTGATGAAAATAACTATTCCCTCCCGCTTCGCGGGAGGGAACTCTGACTTTGCGTCTACGCCGAGACGGCAAATCGCGTTCTAACCACCTCAAATAAAATAAAGGACCCTCAGCCGCGTGCTTACCAACCTCGCCTTTGGCTCGGCTGGTAATTGCACTGGCGGCTGAGGATCCTTTATTTTCCCTCCCTAGGTTAGAAATATACTATTTCGAACTTTTTGGATCAAATTTTGAATTTTCCAATTCTTTTCATAAAATGAAAAAAAAAGTCTCAGAAAGTTATACTGAGTGACTCAGAATCAACTGAAACGTCGAGATATGGTATTCCCTGAGAAAGTGTTCTTCGAACTTTTTAGGTCAAATTTTACTTTTTGAATTCCTTTAAAAAAAATGAAAAAAAAAGGTATCGAAAAGTCATACTCAAATGACTCAGAATCAACTAAAACGTCGAGATAAAGTATTCCTTGAGAAAGCGTTTTTTGAACTTTTTGGGTCAAATATTGAATTATCAAATTCCTTTCAAAAAATGAAAAAAAACGTCTTTGAAAGTTATACACAAATGACTCAGAATCAACTGAAACGTGGAGATATACTAATCCCTGAAAAAGAATTTTTCGATCTTTTTGGGTCAAATTTTGAATTTTCAAATTCCTTTCAAAAAAGGAAAAAAAACGTCTCGGAAAGTTATACACAAATTACTCAGAATCAACTGAAATGTGGAGATATAGTATTCCCTGAGAAAGTGTTTTTTGAACTTTTTGGGTCAAATTTTGAATTTTTAAATTTCTTTTGAAACATGAACAAAAAACCTCTCGGAAAGTTACACTCAAATGACTCAGAATCAATTGAAACGTCGAGATATACTATTCTCTGAGAAAGTATTTTTCGAACTTGGGTCAAATTTTGAATTTTCAAATTCCTTTCAAAAAAGGGAAAAAAAAGGTCTCCGAAAGTTATACTCAAACAATTCACAATCAACTGAAACGTCGAGATATACAATTAACCGAGAAAGTGTTGTTCGAACTTTTTGGGTCAAATTTTGAATTTTCAAATTCTTTTCAAAAAATGAAAGAAAAAACGTCTCGGACAGGTATACTCAAATGACTCAGAAGCAATCGAAACGTTAAAATATAGTATTCCCTGTGAAAGTGTTTTTCGAACTTTTTGGGTCAAATTTTTGCATTTTCGAATTTCCTTTGCAACGTTAGAAAAAAATGTCTCATAAAATTATACCCAGGTGACTCAGCGTTATCTGAAAAGTGGAGATTCATAATTCCCTGGAAAAGTGTTTTTCCAAACTGGTCGAAATTTGGAATTTTGAAATTCCGTTGAAAAATTGAAAAAAAATAGTCTCGAAAAGTTATACTCAGATGACCCAACGTAATCTGAAAAGTCAAGATTTACTGCCCCCTCAATGACCTTTAGAGGCCAAACCGAACGTCAATTCTGAATGGTCAAACTGAGGATCAAATCTTATTCGTAGTCGTCAAGAAAACTCTCTCCCCTCCCAGCCATACCCAGTGGCAAGGAAATATGGCCATGGGCATTCGAGATCCTAACTGTTTGACGTGGCCATTCCAGGGTCGTTCGGACTGTGGCTACAGACTTTATCATACACCCAAAAAAAGTCAGCCTGAATCAGACCGAAAATTCGATCTGAATCAAGTCGGACTGAATCATGCCGGGAATCGACTTGGTTAATGTCGAATTGACGGCATGAGTCAAATCGGACTCGGACAGATGCAATCCGGAATACCGATCTGTTTCGATTTTTCGACTTGATTCAGACCGACTTCGGTTTGATTCAGATCGATTTTTCGGTTTGATTCAGATCGATTTTTCCGTTTGATTCAAGCCTATTTTCGGTTTGATTCAGACCGATTTTTCGATTTGATTTAATTCGATTCTTTAGCTTAATTGATGAAAGGTTTTCATCAATGCCGAGAAATTTTTATACGCGGGGCTGTAAAAGGGACATTATGTTAACGGGTGAGGATTCTAAATCGGGCCTTATGTAGATTCTATATAGGGAAAGTGGTCTTATATGTGGCAGGGAGGGGGTACATTAAAAAAAATCAAAAAATCATAAACTAAGGAATACAGCGAATTTTTAAGAAAATTTGGAGCGGGGGAGGGGTGCATTGAAAATTCACAACCCAAAAAATTGAGTCACTGAATTTTTGAAATATATCTCCGAAACTGAAAGAAGATAAAGAGGAGATTTTTTGCAAAAAAAGGGGGATTCTCAATTTTGTTTTTCAATTTGTCAAAATTGGGAATTTTCAAAATTTTCAAAATTCATTGGAAATTGTGGAAATTTTTGAAATGTTTGAAATTTTTGACGATTACGAAAATTTATAAAATTTTTAAAATTGGGAAAATTCCTAATTTTGACAATTTGAAAAAATAATTGAGAACCCCCGATTTTTTGGTAAAAATTCGCTATTTCCCTTAGATTCAAAGATATTTACGAAAAACTCACCTATTTTGAAAAACAAACTCACTATTACTTACTATTTACTCACTATTGTACAAAACAACCCCCCCTCCGCCTCTTTGGAAAATTCCCCCTCCAAAACTAAAACAATTTTGTAGATTTTAGAAAATATATATTATATGTATTCTAAAACTCCATTTATGATAGACAGAATCCTTATGACCCTTAGAAACCCTATAACCCTTATGACCCTTAGCAACCCCATGACCCTTATGACCCTCGTGATCCTCATGAACCCTCAAAATTTTTTAGCGTTAGGCAACACTACTTTTTTATTTTGAACCCTATGGCCGTAAGGGTTACTATTTGTGACGATTATTTTGACCCTTATAACCCTTATGACCCTTAGCGTGACTCTTGTTTTGACCCTTAATATCCCAAGGGACCCTTAATATCCCCATAACCTTTATGACTCTCACATCCCCATGACATTTATGACCCTTATATCCCTATAACCCTTATGACCCTTAGCAACCCCATGACCCTTATGGTCCTTAGCAACCCCATGACCCTTGTGACTCTCGTGATCCTTATGAACCATGAAAATTTTTTATCGTTAAGCAACCCTACTTTTTTATTGTGAATATATTATTTTGACCCTTATAACTATTATGATCCTTAGCGTGACCCTTGGTTTGACCCTTAATATTCCAAGATAGCCTTAATATCCCCATAACCCTTATGAACCTCATATTTATGACCCTTATATCCCCATAACCCTTATGACTCTTAGCAACCCTAGAACCCTTATGCCCCTTAGCAACTCCATGATCCTTATGACCCTTAGCAACCCCATGACCCTTGTGACTCTTAGCAACCCCATGACCCTTAGCAAGCCCGTGACCCTTGTGACCCTCGTGACCCTTATGAACCCTGAAAATTTTTTAGCATTAGGCAACACTACTTTTTTATTTTGAACCGTATGACCCTAAGGGTTACTATTTGTGACGATTATTTTGACCCTTATAACCCTTATGACCCTTAGCGTGACCCTTCTTTTGACCCTTAATATCCCAAGGGACCCTTAATATCCTCATAACCCTTATGACCCTTACATCCCCATGACACTTATAACCCTTATATCCCCATAACCCTTATGANCTTTGGAAAATTCCCCCTCCAAAACTAAAACAATTTTGTAGATTTTAGAAAATATATATTATATGTATTCTAAAACTCCATTTATGATAGACAGAATCCTTATGACCCTTAGAAACCCTATAACCCTTATGACCCTTAGCAACCCCATGACCCTTATGACCCTCGTGATCCTCATGAACCCTCAAAATTTTTTAGCGTTAGGCAACACTACTTTTTTATTTTGAACCCTATGGCCGTAAGGGTTACTATTTGTGACGATTATTTTGACCCTTATAACCCTTATGACCCTTAGCGTGACTCTTGTTTTGACCCTTAATATCCCAAGGGACCCTTAATATCCCCATAACCTTTATGACTCTCACATCCCCATGACATTTATGACCCTTATATCCCTATAACCCTTATGACCCTTAGCAACCCCATGACCCTTATGGTCCTTAGCAACCCCATGACCCTTGTGACTCTCGTGATCCTTATGAACCATGAAAATTTTTTATCGTTAAGCAACCCTACTTTTTTATTGTGAATATATTATTTTGACCCTTATAACTATTATGATCCTTAGCGTGACCCTTGGTTTGACCCTTAATATTCCAAGATAGCCTTAATATCCCCATAACCCTTATGAACCTCATATTTATGACCCTTATATCCCCATAACCCTTATGACTCTTAGCAACCCTAGAACCCTTATGCCCCTTAGCAACTCCATGATCCTTATGACCCTTAGCAACCCCATGACCCTTGTGACTCTTAGCAACCCCATGACCCTTAGCAAGCCCGTGACCCTTGTGACCCTCGTGACCCTTATGAACCCTGAAAATTTTTTAGCATTAGGCAACACTACTTTTTTATTTTGAACCGTATGACCCTAAGGGTTACTATTTGTGACGATTATTTTGACCCTTATAACCCTTATGACCCTTAGCGTGACCCTTCTTTTGACCCTTAATATCCCAAGGGACCCTTAATATCCTCATAACCCTTATGACCCTTACATCCCCATGACACTTATAACCCTTATATCCCCATAACCCTTATGACCCTTAGCAACCCTATAACCCTTAGTTGTTACTTGTTACTTGTTGTTAGTTGTAACACCATGACCCTTATGGCCCTCAGCAACCCCATGACCCCTGTGACCCTCGTGACCCTTATGAACCCTGAAAATTCTTTAGCGTTAGGCAATACTATTTTTTTATTGTGACCATCATTTTGACCCTCAAAACCCTTATAACCTTCAGCGTGACCCTTGTTTTGACCCTTTATATCCCAAGGGACCCTTAATATCCCCATAACCCGTATGAACCTTTTTCAAATTGAAAAAAAGGTAATTCCTTTGCAAAATGCAAAACATGCATTTTCCACTTTCAATTTCTCCCGCCACCGCCGTTGACTTGACCGACCTAGGCGGGAACTCGATACTGTCGCTACCTCGCGACATTTTTCCTATAACTCTATATACCGATACAACACACCAACAATATATTTTTCTTTAATTAATGAATAACAATGCAAATAACGGTGCAAATGTTCACAAATGATTAATCTATCAACTTTTACATGATTTTTGGGTGTCATTTACCCGTTTTAACCCTAAAAATGACTGCCCAGTTGGTTCCCCGTAACAACCGGGCTACTTGATCGCTAGGGAACTTGGAAAAACTGCCGGAGAAGTACAAGAAATGATTTTTTCGGCCTTGAGAGGGAGTGCTGTATCTTATAGCACATGTAAAATATGGTTTAAAAAATTTCGGGATGGAAATTTTGATCTGTACGATGAGGAACGTCCTGGGCAACCAAAAAAAGTTGAGGACGAAGAGTTGGACAACTTACTCAATGAAAATCCCTGTCAAAGACAACAGGAGCTTGCTGATACTCTTGGAGTTACTCAACCAGCTATTTCAGTGCGTTTAAAAAGAATTGGGAGGATACAGAAGGAAGGTCGTTGGGTGCCCCATCATCTTATCTCAGAAAACAAAAGTCGACGCTGTGAAACTGCAATGTGCCTGAACAGATTGAAACAAAAAGACTTTTTAGTGTCACAGGACCTGAAAAACTCCATTTTCGTGGCACTGCGCGATACGAAATTGGCGTTAAAATTAATATACACACCTCGCCACGGAAAACATCACCCTTCCCCACGTGCTTGCCATCCTCGCCTTCGGCTCGGAAGGCAATCTTGCACGTGGGGGACAGTGATCTGTTTTCCAAGGCTAGAGCATATAATGTACTATTTACATAAAATTGTGACTGTGGATGAAAAGTGGATATTTTACGACAATCCTAAGAGGCGAAAGTCGTAGGTTTATCCGGGGGAGCCGTCAACGAGCACTGCAAAACCGAATATTCACGGGAAAAAATTGTTGTGTATTTGGTAGGATTCCAAAGGTGTAATCTATTATGAGATACTCGAATATGGGAAATGGTCACTGCTAAGCGTTATCAGGACCAACTGGTGAAATTGAGTGAGGCTATTGAGAAAAAGAGACCTTTTACTGGTAGTGGTATGAGGCAAGTGATTTTGCTGCAGGACAAGGCGCG
The DNA here is from genome assembly GCF_001412515.2 of Diachasma alloeum. Taxonomy (NCBI): domain Eukaryota; kingdom Metazoa; phylum Arthropoda; class Insecta; order Hymenoptera; family Braconidae; genus Diachasma; species Diachasma alloeum. The sequence goes on along the minus strand of NW_021681247.1, from coordinate 56,986 downwards.
GCCACACACGGAAAAAGAAACTCTGAAAGTTATCTCCACGTTGGGTTGGGCAATTCTACCACATGCGGCGTATTTCTCCGGACCTTGCGCCTTCTGACTATCACCTTTTTCGGGCGCTACAACATCACCTGGTGGATACCCAGTTTCGATCTCAAAAAGTCCGGCAGAGCATTGATGACTTCCTCCAGTCAAAACCACCATCTTTCTTCCAAGCTGGAATCCGACAATTGCCCGATAGATGGGAGAAATGCGTATAAAGTGACGGTGATGATTTTCAAGATTGGATCTGTATTAATTTTTTTATAAATATAAATGTCAGAATTGTCGAAAAAAGGCCGAAAATTAATTTATACACCTAACAGAACATATTTTGGCGATCATGACATGACTGAGAGTAACAATCTTCGGATTGAAACGATGAAATGGAATCTGGGAAAAAATTGCGTACCGCCAGACGTGTAGCGTTTACATGTGCCAATACTCAGTTAACCTCTGCTATAGAGGCAGAGAATCCAGATCGTAGTGCTCGTGCTTCCCACCACTCCAATCGAGGTTACTTCTTTGGCAGAATTCAGTATAGTAATGTCATAGCTCTGTATGCGAAATTGAAAGATAAATGTACATAGCTAGAAGAATTGAACGACAGAATCATAGGGAACATGATGGAGCAAAAAGAGGTAACGAAGGAAGAATTGACTGCTGAGATTACCGCCTATGATGACTTTAAGATACGATTTCACCAGGCGAAACAACAAGTGTTGAGCTGACCGACCTGAATCCACCTCTAAAGTACCATCATCATCCGAAGGTCAATTTCAATAACACCCAGTTCAATCAGTCGCGTAAATAAGAAAAGGTACAGACCCCCTAAGTAGAGATCAGGAAGTTCAACGGATATCTGAAGGATTGGCTACTGTTCTGGAGTCAATTCAAAAGTATACATAAAGATAAAACTTTGAAGACAGAGGAAAGTTTCAATATCTCATTTAGGCCATGGAGAAGAGGTCCAGAGCTAACGAGGTGATATCCAGTTTCCCACCGAACGTTCAGAATTATCCCAAAGCCATTGAGAGCCTTGGGAACCCATTTGGGAGGAAAATACTGGTAGACGTCTATATGACAGAACTTCTTGGACTTGTTCTTCACAGCAGTTCAGGCACAGGCGAGCGTCTCTCAATCACCAGCATTTACGATAAGTTAGAAACACACCTCAGAGCTCTCGAGACACTGGAGTCACCACAGAAATGTGCGTGGTTATGCTATATCCGCTGGTAGAGTAAGCACTTCCGGAAGACGGTTTGGATGCTATAAGAGATATTCGACTTCAACAAGAGTTACAGTTGCGAAAGAATGCTTCGGTGTTTTTATGCAATTTCTACAGACAGAAGTAGAAGCTGAACAGAGGATAGAACTGCCTTCTGTTGGCTTTGGTCTGAACAAAATGACAAAGAACGACAAGCAGACCAAAGATACCAAACAGACAACGACGAAATCGTCCCACGAGGCTAAAGGTACGCCCACAACGGCTTGTTAGCATCTTCTGCGAAGAGAACTATGAGTGCGCAGACTGCGAGAAAGCACAAGGAATGTATCTGTCAGAGATGCAGATACAATAAGAAATGCAGATGGTGTGCGAAGGGACATATATTTCGGATGTGCCGTCAAGTTGCTGCGCCATCAACGGTTCTCAAACCTCTAAAGAAACAAGTCCAGAAGATGCTAGAGTAGAGTCTAGCTAATTTATCGTCGGGTCCTGAAGTTTTCCTAGAAACTCTTCGAGTAAAACTCGTCAACGGCGCCAGAGAGAAGATTGTTCGAGCAATTATAGACCATGGCTCCCAAAGCTTGTACCTATTGGGTCAAGAAGCTGATTGGATGGCTATCAGGTGGAAGGAACCAAGATGATGATACATGTCCTCTTTGGAGGTGCTCAAACACGACCGTTGAGTACAAGTCCTACTAGGTACATCTGAGGGGTGTGAACGGAAGCTACGCCTAAAACTTTCAAGCGTACCACTAAGACGTCATCTGTCGAAACGTCGATACAGTTTCGAAGGGCCCGCGGTTAGTTGAATTACGCTAACAGTCGGTCAACCTCAGCGATGTCAGTGGGAGTGATCTGCCAATAAGTCTTCTCATCGGAGTCGATATTGTCGGGAAGCTGTACATAAGTGAGCTATTCAATCTTGAGTGTAGAGGTACAGCAATGAACACTCATTTAGGTAGGACACTTATTGACGAAAGTACTAACAGATCACCTAATCATTCAGACTCAATATTGCTCACATTTTCCATGTTCGCAAGAGACGCAAGTATACATAAGCTATGAAGATTGCATGTCATTGGTATCCCTGACGGAAGGTACTAAGTGCAGTTACCTTGGAAAGAGAATTGCCCAGATCTGCTCGATAACCGCTCTGTAGCTGAGAGACGTCTAGTCCACACCATCGAGAGGCTCGAAACAGGTGGGTTACTCCAGAAATACGAGAAAGTGTTCGGCGAGTCGCTTGCCGAAGGGATAATCGAATAAGTTCCTAAGAATAATCGAAACAACAAGGTATATTACCTTCCCCACCGTCACGTATGCAAGGATAGAAGTACAACTCGAGTGAAGCCCGTTTTCGATACCTCAGCCCGAAGTCAGAATGGAGTTTCGCTGAATCAGTGCCTGGAGCCTGGCCGCAATCTCATCGAACTCATTCCGTCATTGCTCTTCTGGTTTAGCGAGCATCGCGTAGGAGTAATCGCCTATCCAAATTGGCATTGTACCAGAAGACCAAGACGTCCTGAGGTTCCTATGGAAATGTACTTCAGACCCAGGTTCCACGGTTGAGTATAGACTTCGTCGAGTCGTCTTTGGAGTGGCAAGCGATTCTTTCCTGTTGAGAACGATGATTAATTTACATCTGAAACAACTACTCGACAGTATCACAAATCACGAAGAGCGAGAGTTATGCACTCGGTTGAAAAACTTGTTCTACGTAGACAATTACGTCACAAGCGTGAAATCACGTGAACACGCAGTAAGTTTTGAGCAAGTTTCCACCGAGTTTATGGCCAAAGGAGATTTTGATCTTCAACGGTGGGAGACCACCAACGACTCCGACGATTCTTTTGTGCTTGGGATGACCTGGAATCGCTCACGAGATGTGCTGAAGCTCACTGGAGCGTTGTTGATGTCTCAGTTACCGGTGCAAATAACCAAAAGATCAATTTTGTCTATCACTGAGAAAGTTTATGATCCACTGGGAATGGCTAGTCCTGCAGTGCTGCAGCCGAAGCTTCTCTTGCAGCAATTGTGGTAGACAAACCTGAACTAGGATACAGAGGTACCAAAGGACGTAGTGAAGGCATTCCAAACCTGGTACAGTGAACTGCCACTATTGAGGGAACTACAACTCAACAGATGAATGTTTGGAAATGATCAGGATTCACTTGCACTACATGTATTCGTCGACGCTTGTCAAGATCCTTATGCATCAGTGGTGTATGCCAGAAGTGAATCTGCCAGGGGAGTCACAGTGGAATTCGTAGTGGCGAAATCTCGTGTTGCTCCAAAAGAAAGAGCCTCGATTCCAAGGCTGGATCTCTTGGCTGCAACAGTGGGAGCACGTCTATTAAACTCCGTAATCGCTTCGTTAGATTCTCGTGAAATTAAGATTCACTGTTGGACTGATAGGGTTAGGCGTGATTGTCAGTGGGAAACCTTCGTACATAATCAGGTCGAGGATATAAGGAGTCTAACTGACCCAATGTCCTGGAAGCATGTACCAAGTGAAACCAATCCAGTTGATTTGCCATCACGAGTGTGCAGCCCTGGTTAATTAACACAGTTCCGATGGATTCAGGGTCCATATTGGCTACGTGCAGCGAAGGAGCAGTGGTCAAGTTCATCTAAAGAACCAGATGATTCACTGGTAAACAATGAGTTGAGAAAGACACCTTTCAAGACTCAGAAAACCAAGAGGAACAAGATTTATGCGACCACAGTCGACGTCTCGGTGATAACGGAGTCAGAGTTCCACTGACTCCGAAGGAGCTTCAGAAAGCAGAGTGGGTTCTTATTGGCGTAGCATAGAGAGACAGTTTCGTGGGACCGCAGAAGTCTTGTTTGAGCTGCATGAACCTCTATCTATTAGCACGAAATCCTGAGACTGAGGAGCATTGTTGAAAATCGACAAGTTTCTCGCGAATTCCGTCATCCGGCCATTTTGGACTCACGTCATCCACTGGTTCTGAAAGTAAGCATCAGTACGGTAAGATGAACCACGCTTCAATAGAGACTGATCAGCACTTTGAGAGAAAAGGTATGGATACTCCAGTGCCATAAAAAGTTGTTCGTCGATATATTAGGTGTACAAATAAGTGTTAGGACACTTCGATTCCGTGTCATGAAAGTAATTCAAAGTTACCCCTTACATATGATATGGTGGGGTTTATTATGTAGTATCAAAACATAAGGGAGTCATAAACATAACCTTAAATTCTGTGAATAAAACGTGCAGACCAATAAGCTATTTATTAGACACTGCATTCGCTATGAATTCCACCAAGGAAAAACTGTTAGGAAAGCATGTCAATCGATTTGTTCTGTTCTTGGGGACAACATTGCATCTAAAACTACATGTGAGTATTGGTATAAGCGATTTAAAGAAGGTGATTTCGACGTTAGCGACCGTGAACGTACTGGGGCACCTATAAGGGTGGATGACCAGGAACTGCAAGCGTTGCTGGATGAAAACTCTTGCCAGACGGAAAAACAACTTGCAAAACAGCTTGGAATAACATAACAGACCGGTTCCTATCGCTTAAACGTAATGGTAAAGATTCGATCCGGTCAAAGATACGTTAATGGCTCTTGAATCGGGAGTTGTGCCACACGCGGCGTATTCACCAGACTTAGCTCTAACTGATTTTCACTTGTTTCGGAAGATGCAAAACGAATTGACTGATGTGTGATTCAAAACATTTGAAGAAGTGCAAAAATGGGTCGATAATTTCCTCGCCTCGCAAGATGAAACTTTCTTTGCGGAAGGCATCCGTGAATTATCTAACAGATGGTTGAAGGTCATTTAAAATGATGGAGATTATTTTGATGAATAAATGTAGTTTACTTCTTTTCGAAAATGAATTTTAAATTTTTTGCAAAGTGTCCTAAAACTTATTTGTACACCTAATATGACCTGTCGACGTTTTCAAGGGAAGAAATTAGAGTCAGTACCTTCGAGTTTGCCAGAAAACCGTGTAAGAGAGACAAGAGTATTAGAAGTCACAGGAATGGACTTGGCTGGACCACTGTTCCTGAGAGATGGGAGCAAGCTTGGGTTGTTTATTCACCTGTGCAGTATGCCCAGCAGTACATTTGGAGTTGGTGTCTTCTCTCTCTACCGAGATGTTTCTTGACGCGTTACGTCGTTTCATCACCACAAGAGGAAGACCATCAGTGATCGACGCAGATAACGCCATCAACTTCAAAGGCGCACAGAATTGCTTGAGGAAAATCTACTGAAAGAAGATAATGGAGACTACTATCAAAGAAATTGAGTGGAGATTCAACCCGCCGGCAGATGCGTGGTGGGTGGAAACGTTTGATAAGTGTGGCGAAAGATCTCAAGCGTGGTGTAAAAAAGGCTTCACTTAGTTATAAGGAGTTGCCGACATTGCTATGCGTATGCGAGGCAGTAATCAATGTTCCACCGCTCACGTATTTATCGCGAGATCCTAAACGGTTGACTCCATTTTCACCCAGCATCATCCTGCAGGCGGTTCAGAAAGTTGGAGTCCCAGATATTCATGCAGTAGGCGCAGCTTCGCTCAACAAAAGGTAACGATATCAGCAGAAGCAGCGAGACCATTTTCGACAGTGATTTCGCGCCGAGTTTGGGGAAACTGCAGTGCAGACGGCGGAACTGCAGTTCTCGCTACCCTATCAAGTGAGAGACGTCGTACTCTGTGAGAATGACGTTCAAAAGAACATCGACTAGCCTCTAGCACAAGTCATTCAAATCTACCCAGGCAAGGATGGAGAAGTGAGAATGGTTCGAGTAAGGACGATGACTGAGGAGTTCACTCGTCCTATCCAGCGCATCTATCTTCTAGAAGTGTCCAGCGATGAGAGCTACGAGAGGATACTGAAACAATGGGAGAATTTCAAACTAGTACTCTCCCATATAACCCAAAGACCTTTTTGGAGGAGACGAGGCTAAATACTGAGCCAACTGTGGCTCCCTGCACTGAAGAACCAATCCAGGAATCCTGGGATTCACCTTCTAGGAAAGAGACTGAATCTGCCACTGGTGAAGAACTAAAGACGTCAACTCGATGAGGATGTATGATATAGTTACCAAAAAGATATCCATCCTAAGTGAAATGCATTGTAGTGTAAAATAACAACATTGAAAAATAGAGTTTATCTAATTTAAAAAAAGAGAAAAATTGAAAACTCCTGCGATGCAGGAACGAAATTTCACTTTGCGCCCGCCGGGGCGAAAAAAGGCTTTGTTACATATATGTCGCTCTTTACGTTCAAAAAGGAACGCGTTCGCGTGATTCATACTATTATTATTATTATAGTCAGTCACATGCAGTTCAAAAAAATCCCCGATATTCGAAATCCCTATATAGCGTATCGACTATCTCCTCAGATGAATCCCGTACTCCTGTTAGATCTCGATCTCAACGTCCACTCGTCAACTCGTCCCCTGACTCCTACAGCCCAACTAAGACCTCGACTCATTGCTGAGCCTATTGTCTCTCCTCATTCGAAGAAGATATGTTTTATGACCTGTGAATGTTTAGCCTATCAATGGAGATGAGCCGAGTTCTTCGTGTCCTGAGAAAAATTCCGCTGAATCTGAGAACGAAATTCGCACAGATAAGAAATTGTCACCGAATTTTAGTCAACTATCTGTTGAAAATTTGTCTCCTCCAATATCTCCATCATCGCGGGCATCACCGTTTGAGGATGAAAACAAGAGACGGTTGAAAACAAGATCGAGCTGAAGTTTTCACGGGTGAAGATTTTGTCAATGAATTAATTGAAAAGAAAATGAAACAGCAAAATCCAAAGTCCAGAGGAAGTCCCAGGGGGAGATCCAGAGAGGGAGAAAGGAAAATGTGATATTGAATTTCAATCGAATGCAAAAAGAAAAGTGTAGTCGCCATAATCTAATCAATTGAAAGAAAGAATATAGACTCAGCGATGACGAGGTCTTCGTTTGGCTACTGGAGAGTTAGCGGACAAGTTGACTAGTGGACGTTGAGATTTTGATCTAACAGGGGAGTGGGATTCATCTTTAAAGGTAGTCGATACGCTATACAGGATATCCAAAAACCCAACGTCCAAACTTCATCCTGCAGTTCGGGATCAAATTCTGGATCGAAAAGTCCTCAGGAACTTTTCGATCGGAAGCACCCTTTTCGACTTATTTAAAGTTGAAGTTGTACGAATCAAGAACGCGGGATAAACGGACGCCTGACGGTGAGTGGAATGTAAGTGTTGGTGGTGCCCCCACCATACCGCTCTACTCCCCTGAGGCAGACAAAATAAAGGACTGCGATCTTTGTTCTCGGGACATGAGGGGGGGGGGGAAGTATCAATTCCCGCCCAGATTGAGGAATGGGTTGTTTGAGAGGTGGAAACCTCGATTTCTCGCGGTTTTGATGAAACAAAATTCTTTGCAAAAAAAATAAAAATAAAAAAAAAACAAATAATTTTCATCACAGAATATATCAGAAGGCTACCCCAACTTCCTAAAAATTCACCAACCCCCTCCAATTGGTACTCAGAGGTATGAAGGAAATAAAAAATTAATTTTTTTACGAAAAAACAATATAGTTGCGTCCAAAATATGGTAAAAAACTAAATAATTGTCATTAGAAAATGTCAGGAGGCTCTCCCAACCTCGAAAGAAGCACTGACCCCCTCCGATTTTTACTTAGGGGTATTAAAGGGGTAAGTTCTTTTTTCAGTTTTTCGTGAAAAAAAAGAGTTGCATCCAAAATAATGTAAAAAACTAAATAATTGTCATAAAAACATATGTCAGGAGACTCCCCCAACCCCCTCAAGAATCTGTGGCCTGCTCTAATTTTTACTTAGGGGTATTAAAGGGGTAAAAAATTGATTTTTCCCTTTTTTTTTTTTACTAAAAACAAATAGTTGTACCCAAAACCTGGTAAAACACTGAATAATTATTATCAGAGAATATGTCAGGAGGCTCCTGAAATCCCCTAAATAATGATTGTCCCCTTCCAAATTTTACTGAGGGGTATTTAAGGGGTAAAAATTTATTTTTCCCTTTTTTTACGAAAAGAAGATAGTTGCACCCAAAACCAGATAAACCACTGAATAATTGTCATCAGAGAATATGTAAGGAGGCTCCTCCAAGCCTCCAAATAATAACTGACGTCCTCCGATTGGTACTTAGGGAAATTAAAAGGGTAAAAAATTAGATTAAAAAAAAACAGTTGCACCCAAAACAATGTGAAAAACTAAATAATTGTCATAAAAAAATATGTCAGGAGACTCCCCCAACTCCCTCAAAAATCAGTGGCCCGCTCTAATTTTTACTTAGAGGTATTAAAGGGGTAAAAAACTGATTTTTCCCTTTTTTTTCCTAAAAAAAATAGTTGCACCCAAAACCTGGTAAAACACTGAATAATTGTCATCAGAAAATATGTCAGGAGGCTCCCTCAACCCCCTGAACAATGTAAGGATATTTTCCCGGGTTGTTCACCCCGGAAAAATCCAAACTACTCTTTAGGCCATCTCTATCGCTCAATAATCGGGCGCCAGCCGAATCTTCACGGGAGGTTCGACGAAAACCGGCCTCTGAGGCAAACTCGTCCACTCAGAGGACTTTTTGGCTGGACAATGGATTGCCCAGCTAACATCAGCGTGATACGATAGAGTGGGCGAGGTCCACCAGGAGTACAACCGCCACATCCCCACGGCCTTTGCAAGCCATGGATTATGCCTCGCGGCATAAGTTCCCTACCGAATTAGATTCATCTTTCCTCCGGGGGGTCTCTCGACCCCTCCGGCATGCTTCCTCTTCCTGAGTATTTATACTCGGGAGAGTTTCCGAATTATCTGCGAATCAGCCGGGACTCTTCAGAGCCTGGGACGTTGAGAGGCTGATCTGACCAGGGTGGAACTACGTTACCCACGCTACGACCACCCACACTCTCAACCACCAGTTACCGCTTTGGTCATCGCGCGTCACTGCCTCCGGGTAGTACTAGACCGTCGGCGTATGGTCGGGCCGACAGAAGGATTTCTCGACTCCAGGCCCACGGGCCCATACGCCTCGAAGCGTTCCGCCGAGACTAGATGACGTCGGACACGACGAAGTCGTCACCTTGCGTTCCAAAATAACTCAGATTTACGCGCGGGGGATGCAGGGGCATCCCCCTATATTCGCCGCCAAAGTTATGCACCAGGCTACGTGGAGTAAAACTCCTTACCATGGCTTCTTCAGCCATCCACCACTCCAGCACACCGAGAGATTTCTACAACCTCTCGGTTCAAGCGCTCGGGTGCGACTAACTCGGAATCTTACTAGGGCCTTCTCCACCTAGTCTGGGTATCTCAGCGACGATAGGTCATTCCGTTACCTTATCCCCACCAATCAACCCGACGGGATCCCGGGAGCACCAGTCCTTTCACCTGGCTGTTGGTCCCTAGTCTACTCCGACATAGCCTATAGAATCGCCCAGTTGGACGGCCTGTACGTCGGCCCCGTTTCCCTTAGTACATGCTGGGCGAATTCTAATACGGTGATAGTCTAGTAACGCCCTCCAGACCTCCAGGGGTCGCGGTTTCACCTATAACCGCTAGGCCTTAGGTCTTTCATCGGTTTGTAGCTCTTCTCATCCAGTCGCGGCTCTTTCAGCCGCCTCTAGATGTCACTTCCTGTCTCTCTTATCATAAGTTTAACAGTTCTCTTTCTTATTTAAGGGGATTTCAACCCGTAACGAGAAAATCTCGTTACAACAATTACTGACTCCCTCCGATTTTACTTAAGGGTATTTAAGGGGTAAAAAAATCATTTTTCGCTTTTTTTACGAACAAAAAATAGTCGCGCCCAAAATATTGTAAAAAACGAAATAATTGTCATCAAAAAATATGTCAGTCGACTCCCCCAACCCCTTCAAGAATCACTGACTCTCTCCGATTTCTACTTCGGGGTATTAAAGGGGTCAACAATTGATTTTTCCCCTTTTTTACGAAAAAAAATAATTGCACTCAAAACAACGTAAAAAACAAAATAATTGTCATCAGAAAATATGTCACGAGGCTCCCCCGATCCCCTGAAGAATTACTTACTGAATAATTATTATCAAAGAATATGTCGGGAAGCTCCTCCAACCCCCTAAATAATTATTGTCCCCTCCGAATTTTACTTGGGGGTATTTAAAGGGTAAAAAATTAATTTTTCCCGTGTTCCACGAGAAAGAAATAATTGTACCCAAAATATTCAAAAATACCAAGTAATTTTTATAGGAGAATGTGTCAGGAAGTTACCCCAATTCCCTCGAAAATCGCCAACCCTCTTCGACTGGGACATAGGGGTATTAAGGGGGTGAGAAATTGATTTTTCCCGTCTTTTACCAAAGAAAAGTGGCACTCAAAATATTCAAAAATATCTAATAGTTTTAATGGGGAATACCAGGTATGAAAGAATGCTATAGGATATCCTATAGGATTTCCTATAAGAAATCCTATGGAGAATTCGAACATTTCCTATAGGATTTCCTACCGGATTTCCCATAGGATTCCCTACAGAATTTCATAACAGATTTATGACCCTAATCCTGACCCTTGTGACCGATTGGTTCCGAGTCCCAATTTTGTGTGTTACTTTCTATAGAAAACCCTATAGTGAATTCTATAGGAAATCCTATAGGAAATCCCACCAGAAAAATCCTATAGGAAATTCTATAGGATTTGTTCGTATGTGATATCACGAGGCCACCCTAAATCTCCTAAAAAATCTTCCACCGCCGCCGATTGTTACTTGAGATCATTAAAGGAATAAGAATTCAATTTTGCGCTTTTTTTATGGAAAAAAATACTTGCACTGAAAATGTTTAAAAGAACTAAGTAATTTCCATCAAGAAATATGTCAAGAGGCTTCCCCAATTCCCGAAAAATCACCCACCCCCTCGATTGGTACGTACAGGGATTAAGTATCGCATAATTCCTTTTTCACGTTTTTCATGCAAAAAAAAATAGTTGTCCCCAAAATATTTAAAAACATCAGATAATTTTCAATAAGAAATGTGTCGGGGGCTCTCTCGACTCCCAGAAAATTCACAAACCTCCTCACCCCCCAATCACGCCCTCGGATCAATGCTTAATACTATTAAGAGGCTAAAATGGTATTTTCTAATATTTTGGGTACTCATTTTTTTTCATAACAACGATAGGAAACAATTTTTTACCCTCTTAATACCCTTACATAACAATCCCAGAAGATTGGTGCTCTTTCAGGAGGTTGGGAGAATCCCAAAAGTTATTTTGTATTTTTGAATATTTTGGGTGCAACCATTTTTTTCCATAAAAAACGCCAAGAAGGAATTGTTCCACTCTTAACTAACACCGGTACATACCAATCATGAGGGTGGGGGATTTTCGGGGATTAGGGGAGCCTGCTGATAAATTCTCTGATGAACAATATTTGGTGTTTTTAAAAATTTTTGGTATAAATATTTGTTTCTTTATTGAAAACGCGGAAAATCCCTCTTTTACTCCCTACATACCGCTAGGTATCAACCGGAAGGGGTTGGTGATTTTTCATTGTTAGGGATAATTCGAAAAGAAACCCAAAAACGTGACATCCGATTAACACGCCATATTTATTCCTTTCTTTTTCTACTTCCACTACTGAACTACAGTACAGATGTTCTCATACAGAGTGCGCTTTAGATATCATCACTTAGATTTAAATCCTTAAATTCTATTATTTCAACACCTCCGCTCAATTTCAAGTGGGTGAATTATTTATATATAAAATAAAGAAACACTGTAAACTTCTCATATCAAAAACAAAATTCTTAAATTCCGTTTCGGTCGCACATCTGAAATTGGCTCTTTCACTCTTCAACTCACTCTTTATGATCTCTCTATATTAAATTCAACTCTATTTTATCGCAGGTTCAGTAACTTGACACATCGTTGGTACTTGTAGACGGGTAACGCTTTTGTAAATACGTCCGCCGTGTTCTCCTCGCTTGGCACGTATCTTATTTTAATAATCTTCTTCTGAACAACATGTTTAATGAAGTGAATACTTAATATCTATGTGTTTCTACCTCTTACTGTTCTCATAACTCTCAATTAGTTTAATTGTGCTCTGATTATCAATGTGTAGACAACAGTCAAGATCTTTACTTAAATCTTCAAGTACCCCTTTTATGTAAATCATCTGAGTCATAGCTAGTGCGGATGCAATGTATTCGGCTTCAGCCGTCGATAGAGCTACAGTCGGTTGTTTCTTTGACAACCAGGAAATCAAATTTCCTCGATAGAAAATCGCAACACCACTCACAATCTTTCTGTCATTTTCATCGCCTGCCCAGTCTGCGTCTGTAAATCCTGTCAGGTGATTTGTCTCGCTTTTTCTAAACATTAATTTGCGATCTCTAGTTGCTTTTAGGTATTTTAGAACTCTTTTACCAGCGTGCCACAGTTCAGCTGTGGGTTTGCTTAGGTATCTGCTTAGGTAACTTGTCGCGAATGTAATATCAGGCCTTGTCATAAGTGACACGTACATAATAGAGCCTATTTTTTCCTTGTAAGGCACGTTAATTATCTCTGCGTCGTGATTTGGATTGAAATTCTGCTCCATTGGAGTGTTGGCTCCTTTGCAATCTGTCATATTAAATTTTTCTAACAGCTCATCGATCAATTCAGTTTGATTCATTGTCAGTCCGTCTCTAGATCTCTCAAAATCCATTCCCAAAAATGTCTTAATTGGTTCCAGGTCTTTAGCATTAAATTCTTGTTTTAGTTTATCAATTATCTGTTTTCCTTGTCCAATTACTAGAATGTCATCTACGAATACTAATAACCATGCATCTTGTCCAATGTACAATGTAGGCAAAAGTCACTTTTCGACTGTTGAAATTATGCTTTATCATGAATTCATTAAATTTTTCGTTCTAGCAACGTGGTGCCTCCTTGAGTCCATATAGTTTCTGAGTCGCAGCACTTTTCCTTCCTCTGATTTAAGTCCTTCTGGATAGTTTATATAAGTTTCTGTATTCAAGTCGCCGTTGAGAAACGCTGTGGGCACATCAAGTTGTCTGATTTCCAAATCGTCTTGAACTGTTTTGGTTAATCTAAGTCTCACTGTTTGGATTCTAGCTACCCGGGCATAAACTTTGTGATCTGTCTCTTCTTGGAATCCCTTTGCTACTAGTCAGGTTTTCTTAGTTCCATCTGATTTCGTTTTAAATGTCCACTTTGTGTCAATTGGAGTTTTGATTGGAATTGGGGTCGGTTCCCAGGTGCCATGCTTGTTGTGGGTGATGTATGATTTCTTTTTCAACTGCCTTTTGCCAGTCCTTTCCCTGTTGCATACCTTGTTCGTAGGTTATCGGGTCTCCAGTCATCAAATAGTAAACTTCGTACAAGTGATAGTCAAAATATCTTTCCGGTTGCTTCGATTGTCTTCCTGATCTCGTGATTGTGATATCGGATTCGTCTGCTGTCTTATTTTGTTTCGTTTTCGATGAATTTTGTCTCGTTGTTCCCGAATTTTGACATTTTGATTTTTGTCTTCATCTTCATGGTTCTCTCGGTCTGTCTTGTCATTCTCCTCATCGTGTTGTTCTTGTTCAATGTTTTTTGTCATCGGTTTGTTCTTTCTGTCATCGTAAAAAATCATTTCATTTCTATTCAATTCGTTAGCGTTTACTCTGTTTTCAATTCTAGCAGAATCGTATCGTGTTTCTGTTTCATCAAATCGAACGTCTCGTAACACTATTATCTCGTTAGTTTCTGGGTTCCACAGTGTGTAGCCTACTCGCGCATAAACGACCATTCTGTATTCTTGTGCTCGCTTCTCCAGTTTGTCTTGTCTTGGCAGTATGACTGCCCATGCTCTAGCTCCAAAAGCTCTCATTCTGCTGAGATTCATAGATTCAACGAGTATTTCTGCTGGTATATGATAATTTATCGCTTTTGATGACGATCAGTTCAACTGGTATACTGGTATACTGGTATTGCTTCGCCCCACAGATACTTTGGTAGATTACTGTCGATTAGAATTGTCCTCATTTTGTTACCCAATGTTCCATTCAGTCTCTCAGAGACTCCGTTTTCTTGTGGAGTGCCTGGTATCGTGTACTCGATTCGAATTCCTCGATCGTTGCAGAAATTTTTTAATTTGTCGGCTGTAAATTCTCTGTTTGGCTGTTTGTTGCCTGTCTGAGTCTCAAGTTTTCGTAGTCTATTAAATTGTCTGTTGCTTCTGATTTGTGTTTGATAGTCTTAACTACGCAAAAGTGAGCGTAATCGTCTGTTATCGTCAGAAACTATTAGATGTGTGACTTAATTTTTACAGATTTTTCAGTAAATTTATTTAATATAAAAAAATAGAGAACAACGAACTTAATCTTGGAAATATTATCCATCGTTTTCTATGACCTTGCGCCATCTCTCAGGTAACATTCGAATGCCGTCGCAAAAGAAACTTGCAGGCCTCGAGGCGATAAAGTTATCGACGAATTTACGCACATCGTCCAGCGTTTTAAACTGTTTATCCACTAAGGCGTGCTGCATGGACCGGAACAAGTGATAGCCGGATGGGGCCAAGTCTGGTGAATATGCCGCGTGCGGGAGAACTTCCCATCCCAAGTTTAAGAGGGCCTTCTGAGTCGGGCGAGCAACGTGAGGTCGAGCATTGTCATGCAGCAGTATGACTTGCCTGCTTTCTTGCCCAGTAAATGGTCTTTTCCGATCAAGTTCTTCGCTCAGTTTGTTCAGTTATCGACTGTAGCGTTCCGCAGTCACCGTCTGACCTGTTTGCAGGAGTTCGTAATAAACCACACCCTTCATGTCCCACCAGATACACAGGAGTATCTTCTTTAAGTGGATGTTCTGTTTCAGCGTCGATGTACTGGATTATCCGGGATTTTTTACGTTTGGGATTCTCGTAAAAAATATACTTTTCATCACCCGTCACAATTCTCCACAAGAAGTCCTTTTTTTGTTGCCGGGCAAGCAGTGAAAGGCACACGTTTATACATTGATCTAGATTGTGTTCGGCAAACACATGTGGGACCCACCTTCCAAGTTTTTGGATTTTTCCCATTTGACGCAAACGCTTAGTAATAGCTGTTCGGGTGACTCCTAACTGAGCTGTAAGCTCTTGTTGCGTTTGCGTTGTCTTCATCCAGTAGAGCTTGCAATTCTGCATCTGTAAACTTTCGAGGCTGTCCAGGACGCAGCTGGTCACTTAGATCGAAATCACCACTTCTAAAACGTTTGTATCAATAATTACACGTTTCATAAGATACAACGTCGGCACCAAGAATACCACACATTTATTCCCGTGCTTCAGAAGCATTTTTTCCTTGTTGGAATTCGTATAAAATGCAGTGCCGAATGTGCTGTTTCTCAGTTGCCATCGTAAACTCTGCTATTTTGGAAGGTTATGTAACTTGCATAGACTTGTCGTTCCTTATTCTTAAACCTTTTGTCCGATCCTTTCAAAACCAGAAAAGACCGGGAATAAATTTCTATTTTAAATATAATTTTAAGCTCGAAGAAAATATCGGTAAAAATTAAGTCACACACCTAATATTTTTCTTCGTCTAGAGTCTCGGTCGTGAATGGTCCTCCGACATCAGTGTGAAGGAACTTGGCTGTTTTCCTAGATCGCGGGTTAATCGTACCCTGAAACGGAATTCTTTTAGCTTTTCCTTCCATACATGCACCGCAAGTGCTATCACTGTACGGTAAATTCATCATTCTCAGACTTGAGATTTAGATGCCCTAACCTCTTGTGCCAAATGTCATCTTTGCTAGCTGTCATACAGTAATTTTCGGGTTCAACAATTTGTGCCTTTAGTATGAATAAATGCCCAGGTAATTCTGCAAAAATGCAACTTTCTTTGTTAGAGATCGTTACTCCATTATTCTCAAATGTTACTATCAAATTTTTTGTATTCAATCTCTTAACTGATAAAAAATTGTGGGCTACTCCTTTAACAATTAATGCCTCAGCCGTCAATATCGTATCAAAATATTTAAGCCTTATTTTACCTTTTTGATTATTCTACTCTACTCTAAGCTACTCTAAATAATTACTTCTCTGTCTAATTCAATTACATCAGTCATGTACTCCTTATATTTATGTTGAATTAGTTGCTATGTTGCCCCTGAGTCTATCACAAAATTGATGATACCTGAATCATTGTTATTGTCAATGTCTTTTGGCTCGCTTTCAGCTGCCATTGCCATCTCGAATGTGTACGCGTGCGATGAGTCTGCTGAGTTCGCTGATCCCGTTGATCTCCATGAGCCGTTATCTCCTCCTCGTATGTTTCCTCGTCCACCTCTGAACGAGTTGCCTCTGCCTCGTCCGTAGCCTCTTCCGTTGCCTCGACCATACCCACGGCCGCTTCCTCGTCCACCTCTGTCTCTGCCTCGGTTACTGCTTGTATTGTCTTGTTGTCCGCATTCAAATGACTTGTGCCCTTATTTGCCACATGTGAAGCACGTCACAGTGAAAACATCCTCGGATGTTTGTTGATTTTGTGTTTTGTTCTTTATTTTTATCTCTGCATCCAGCAGTCTGGCTTTCACGAAGTCCAGTTTCATGTCCTCTCTCTCTATGGTCTCAATTACGGTTATCATTTGTTCGTAATCATATTTGGAAGTGATGATAACGTGTGGAACACTTCGTCTATTTCTGAAACTGTATCTCTAGCTACTTCTAGGTCGTGCACAATATTGTTGAAGGCAAGAAAATGATCTTGAAGATTGGTTTTTAGTTGACACTTTAGGGTTATGAGTTGTCTCTTTAGATGAAGTCTGTTCATTGTGCTTTTTCTCTCAAATGTTTGTTCTAGTGATTTCATCAAGATACGCGACAGCGTGTCGGCCAAGTTGACGTTTTACCGGTGTGACGTCATAGGCCGATGCTGTTGCGTATAATATACACGACACAACTACTCCCCGAATGGTTTTTATTTTTTTTCTCGTAACACGAGAATTTCTCGCGAAATCCGTCCTTTGTTACATTATATAAGTTGACTATGAGCTTTCTAAAGATATTTCTACTTTCTCGATAAATCAATAATAAATAAAAATATCCGCCATAGCAACCATCACAATGTAATATTTCGCGATTTTATTTTCTCTCAGCGTTAGATTTGTTCGTCGAAGTTGGCAACGAACATAATGTCTGTTTCTCTCTCTTTCTCTCTCTTCTTCCCTTTTTTCCGGCTGTTACCGGTAGCGTTGGCAGCAGAGATTATAGGGGAGATTGCAAGCGCTTATGGAGAAGCAAAGAGGATAGACTAAAGTAGAGGCTCAGATCCGGGGGTTTGGCCGACCCCAGCGTGAGGCTAGTACGACCCCATGGCAGAGAGGGCGACGCGGTCGATTTCGGTGTCTCGCCGAGTTCGCTATTTCGGTAACTCGGCAGTAATAGCAGTCCCGCTGTCACAGGGATAGTTTCGAAGGGGAATTTATGCCCTCCTCGTCCTCAACATGTTCTTAATGTTTTTCAGGTGATTCATTTGCTGGCTAAT
>NW_021681247.1:4221-38576 GCF_001412515.2 Diachasma alloeum | reverse complement strand
TTTTTCCTCTCCCAATTAAGATGGAGAGATGAAACCAACGGCATTCGATTGAGGATTAAATACTCAATCGACCGACACCAGTTCCATCCCTCCATCCTCCACGGGGGAGTGGAAAACTCGCGTTGAAAGTCACAACGGCGCAGAAGAAAACGATACAGTTTTCAAGTGCTGAGAGGCTCCGCTATATTTGCACCCAATTAAAAATTAATTTCTCTTCTCCTAATGAAGATGGAGAGATGGAACGAACGCCACTCGATTGAGAATTGAATTCTCAATAAATGACAACGGTTTCATTCCTTCATCTCAATTAGGGGAGGGGGGGAGAAATGAATTTTTAAATCGGTGGAGCTCCTCCGGCCTCACTCGACGCCGGAGAACCATTCGGGGTTACTTCGCACTTTTGAAAATTCATTCCTCCGCTCCTAATTGAGATTAAGCAATGAAACCGCTGTCATTCAGTTAGAATATAATTCTCGATCGATAGGCGTTGGTTTCATTCCTTCATCTCAATTAGGGGAGGAGAAATCAATTTTCAAATCGGTGGAGCCCCTCCAGCCCACTCGATGCCGAAGAATCGTTCGGGGTGACCCCGCGCTTTTGAAAATTCATTCCTCCGCTCCTAATTGAGATTAAGAAATGAAACCGGTATCCATTCATTGAGAATTCCATTCTCAATCGATTGGCGTTCGTTTCACCTCTCTATCTTCATTAGGAGAAGAGAAATTAATTTTTAATTGGGTGCAAATATTGAGGAGCCTCTCAGCGCTTGAAAACTATCGTTTTCTTCTGCGCAGTCGTGACTTTCACCGCGAGTTTTCCACTCCCCCATGGAGGATGGAGAGATGGAACTGGTGTCAGTCGATTGAGTGTTTAATCCTCAATCGAATACCGCTGGTTTCATCTCTCCATCTTAATTGGGAGAAGAAAAATGAATTTTTAATTGAGCGTAAATATTGCGGGGCCACTCGGCGCTTGAAAACTATATCGTTTCTTTGAACGCCATTGTAACTTTCATCTCACAGAATTCCCAGCCCACCGATTCCTCCCCTGAAGTGATTTCTATCCCCACTCTACCTCTGCTCACTTTACGCCGTTATCGACACTCTCGGACTCGTGCCCTGCCTTATTCACAGGTACGGCCGCAAAATTAGTTCATGCGCCACCGCTACGAAATTTTGCGGCTGAAGCTTCTCCATAAGCGCTGGCAATCTCTCCTATAATCTCTGTTGGCAGCATTATTAGCTTCCCGCACAATCTCCCCCTCTTATTATGTTAATAGTGCTATACTGCATTGTGCTACTCATTGCAATCACTATGCTTGCTTATTAAGAGATAACACAAATGATTGGATATACATTGATGATACCGTCATTTCAAAAATTCGATGGCTGCGGAACGCTAAAGATGTGTACATATTATTTTTGGAGAAAAAGAATGAAAATTCGAAGAAAAATTAATTTTGGTGAAACTGCAGAAACGTATTTTTTTCCTTGAGAAAAATGCCATGTGTAGTATATTTGGTTCATTTAACATAGATGATTTTGAGTTGCTGAATGTGGTGAACCTATGTTAGGTATATATACCAAAATTCTATTTGAAGAAAGTCGGGTTCAATCCTTAAGTCCCTAAGAAATACATATGTTGAAGCAATCGATGAAAGTTGGTGTATGTGTCTAAAATCTGACTCAGACCCTGCATGACTGGTAGACACCTGAGTACCTTTGGGGGAAACCAATCTGAGCACTCATAAGTCTCCTTAAATTTTTTTTATGCGATTCAACCATTTGAAGACTATTATGGATGATTTTATTCCGACGTAATTCCAAATAAAATATAGAGAGCTAAAACATTGAGGAGAAACTCTATTATCGGATAATTGTTTTAGTTAACCATATTCTTTTGCAAAAGATTNATAATTGACTTACACCACAACCGGGCACGCCAAGTGGACTTTTTTCTGAAAATCGAATTGGCAATTGGNCTTTTGCAAAAGATTGTTATGCTTTGCAAAAATGAGTGAAATCGTATAAAAAAATCACAAAAAAACTTTTGTGAAAATTTTTTGCCAAGTTGACTTTTTATTGCCTGATCCTATTTTCCAAAAAAAATTCCTCACTTTTATTCACAAAAAAATACTTGAAATAAAAAATACGCCAAGCACGTCGTTCACAAATCATATTGACTAGAGGGACCTGATATCTCAAGTGAATGAATCCAGTAACATATATGAATGGAAAGGTCGCCATTGGAGACGCTAAATAACAAAACGCCCTCTACAAATTGCCGGCTTGAGAATACACATAGATGATACATACGCTCATATGTCCATGTGTGAGCAGACTTTTATATATCTGTGAGCACTCCTAAACTGGCCATCTTGAAAAAACTAGCGCCACCAACGGTAACTAGCGTCGCCAATTGCCAATTCGATTTTCAGAAAAAAGTCCACTTGGCGCGCCCGGTTTTTTGTGTATACTTCAGAAAATAAAAATTATGTGTAATTGAGTAGTTGATAGATGGGTGTCGAAGTTCATTTCTAGAAAGCAATAAACAAATTTCGGGGAAAATATTGTACAATCTCCGAAATTAAATCAAAGTTTGGTGACATAGTTACTTGAAAAACATTCGATTGTAGATTATCCCGATTCAACGGTCGATCGAGGAATCAACTGGAAATTATGTAAATCTTTAATACCATATTCATTTGAATCAATTGAGATTTTGAATACTCCGGTTGAGTAATGTTGCAATCCACTGATGAAGTACTGAGGCGTTCTATCCTAATGAATTGATCGGTAACAATCGGTACTTTCCATCAAGGGCCACAGAGTGATACAGTGTTAACTAAGATATGTCTTTGATCAATCACAGTTCTCCTTTTTGGCACTGTGTTAGACAGTGCCCTATGATGAAAAGTGCCCAGTATAATTGACTTACACCACAACCGGGCACGCCAAGTGGACTTTTTTCTGAAAATCGAATTGGCAATTGGCGACGCTAGTTACCATTGGTGGCGCTAGTTTTTTCAAGATGGCCAGTTTAGGAGTGCTCACAGATATATAAAAGTCTGCTCACACATGGACATATGAGCGTATCTATCATCTCTGTGTATTCTCAAGCCAGTAATTTGTAGAGGGCGTTTTGTTATTTAGCGTCTCCAATGGCGACCTTTCCATTCATACATGTTACTGGATTCATTCACTTGAGATATCAGGTCCCTCTAGTCAATATGATTTGTGAACGACGTGCTTGGCGTATTTTNCAAATCATATTGACTAGAGGGACCTGACATCTCAAGTGAATAAATCCAGTAACATATATGAATGGAAAGGTCGCCATTGGAGACGCTAAATANAAATATTTTTTTTGGAAAATAGGATCAGGTAATGAAAAGTCAACTTGGCAAAATTTTTTCACATTTCAGCTGCAGTTGTAGATTTTCTGACGACGTCTATGTCGGTTGACAGACATTGAATTATTATTGATTTCGCTCGGGCATCTTGGATCGGGTCAACATTTTATTCTGTAAGTGCGCCCATTACTTGCCTGTATTCTAGAATAATTTTGACGCAGAATTTTCAGTTCCCGAAGTTCGTCGTTGGCGACAATTATGGGTATAAAACGTGCATTCCGATGTTTGCAGTCATTTGTGCTGTTGGTGCGTTACCAGCCATCGATGTGGAGTTAGTTGTCGTCGTTGGTGTAATTACCGTTGTCGTTGGGTTGGTCGACATCTTTGTAAATTTTTAATCTCTTCATAAATCTTCAATTCTTTCGTTCTTGACCGCAGTCTTTTATTAATTTTGTTCGTTGATATTAGAATTTTTTAAATATTATATTGAAGCGTTCTCTGGGTCCATAACCTTTATTAGGGATAATTCGAAAAAAAACCCAAAAACGTCAGATCTGATTCACACGCCATATTTATTCTTTTCTTTTTCTACTTCCACTACTAAACTACATTACAGATGTTCTCATACAGTGTGCATTTTAGATATCATCACTTAGATTTAAATCCTTAAATTCTATTACTTCAACATTCATGGAGTTGAAGGAGTCTCCTGACACATTCTCGGATGGACATTTTTTTGTCTTGAATACTTCAGATGCAACTGTTTTTTTTCCATCAAACGGCGAAAAACCCATTTTTTTCCCTCTTAATCTCACAAATACCAATCGGAGAGGGTTGGTATTCCAGGTGAGGGTTGATTTCTCAGAAGGTTTAGAAACCCTCCGTACACATTTTCTAATTAAAATTATTCGGTGTTTTTCAATAGTTTAAGTGGAAGTATTTTTTTTTCATTCATACGCGGCGGTTGCTAGAATTATCTAACTAGGTTAGTTCATTCTCCTCATTCCGAAGAAGAGCACTAACTTACAATTTTGATTCTTGAGAGAGAGCAGAGAAGATTACTGTACGTTCAACTTTTTTGGTGGCCCTGAAAAGGACCGATTTTTTTGGTTGTCCTGATAAGGACAAATTTGTTTTGTGGCACCATCTACAGGAGATGCTTGAAAATTCCGCTGTTCTCCTGCAAACAAGTTTGCGTCATGCGTACCACTTCCGCCTGAAAACCTTGCAGCATGTCTGGTGTTATGAGAGCTGCGCATGCGTGAATCCGTGCCACTAATTTCTCTCGGGTCTCCAATTCCTCCGAATAAACTTTGTCCTTTATGAAACCCCAAAGGAAAAAGTCCAGCGGGGTCAAGTCTGGGGATCTGGGTGACGATGTAAATGAAGGGGAAAAAAGAGAAGTGACAGAAAAATTACCATTAATTAGGAGAATTCAAAGAAAGGAGAATTACCGGGGAGGCCAGGGTACGGGATCACCTTGTCCAATCAACTGATCGGGTAAGCAATCATTCAGCCAGTCCCTCACAGCAAGAGTGCTGTGAGCTGGAGCACCATCATGCTGATAACAGACCAGTCTGCCCGCAGGACCATCATCAACCATATCTGGGACATTGGTCTCAAGGAACTCAAGGTAGTTCGCTCCCTAAGAACCATAAAGAAATGAAAATGTTATAAGAAGGGGAGAAAAAGAGGAGAAACCAACATTGAGGATGTCCGGAATGAGCCGCAAAGATGGACTTCATCACCGCAAATGCCACCCCAGACATTCAGGGGATCCCAGCGGTGCTAGAATCCCTGTTCATTGTGGTAGTTGAAAATGACTTCCCTGGTGAATGTTGATTCATCTGTCCAGAGAATATGGTAGAGGAAGTCCGGGTTGGCTTGATTCTAATCAATGATGAATCGACAGAACCGAACCCGAGCCGACTGGTCCGCAGGTAGCAAATCATGCACTGGCGTAAAATGCAATTGTGTATGTTGTTTTCCCGCAGGACCCGGTGCACGGAGGACTTGTCCCATTACATCTGCCTGGCAACACGTCGGATACTAGCACGAGGATCGTTCTCGAAACGTTCGAGTACCTCTTCCTCTCGCCGCACTTGAACATCCTCCCTCGGCCGTCCTCCACGTGGTGCTGGTGCCAAGCGACCCTCTTCTCTCGCACAATTGTGCACTGCGATAAATACGCGATGATCAGGGTGACGACGGTTGGGAAAATTACGAGCGTAACTCTCCGCTGCGACACGTCCGTTCCCACTACACAGTCCGTAATAAAAATGAACATCCGCATATTCTAAGTTAGAATACTCCATCGCGAAACGAAATAAACTACACGAAGTCTCGAGAGTTACGCGACAGACTGGTAAGTCAGAAAAACTTAAAAATCGTAGAAATATTTCGAGAGCGTGTGGGGGACAAAAACGGCAGATACGGTTTCCACCGGGCGTTCCTTCGAATGACAGCGTGCGAGAGCTACTTCACGAGGGCAGCATGCCCGCTTTACTCTTCACATAAAAACTTTTTAACCCTTCCGAACCTTTAGCAGAGAACAGAAAAACCGATCATTTAATTTTTATATTTTGTTACATAAGAATTAAATGACTGTTTTTTTTTAACTAGCAGGTCGAAAGAGTTGAAAACATTGGGTGCAATTTTTTTTTTTCGTGAAAAACGGGAAAAATCTATTTTTTACCCCATTCACACCCTCAAGTAGAAATCGGAGATAATCAGTAATTCTTCAGGAAGTCGGGGAAGCCTCCTGACATATTTTTTGATGACAATTATTCAGTGTTTCCCCAGGTTTTAGATGCAACTATTTTTTTTCGTAAATTAACAGAAAAAAATAATTTTTTACCCATTTGATACCCCTAAGTAAAAAATCGGAGGGGGTCAATGATTCTTGAGGGAGTTGGGGGAGCCCCCTGACATATTTTTTTATGACAGTTATTTATTTTTTTACAATATTTTGGACGCGACATTTTTTTTTGTAAAAAACGGAAAATATTAATTGCTTATACCCTTAATACCTCCAAGTACCAATTGGAGGAAGTCACTTATTATTTAGAGAGGAGGTTATTGACGGAGCTAACACCCTGTCGCACGTGTGGTACTTTTGTTATCGCTTGAACCTTTTCGTTAATGTGTTGGAAGCGAGTTTAATTTAAGGACAGGACATCATTCGACTCAGGAGACTGCAGCGGTTTCGCTGAGATAATATTCATCATCTCTCAAGGTGAGAATCTTGTTATTTATTTGAGATTCACCTGTAATTGGAAGCTAATCTAAAAACTGTTGGGAGACTTCCCGCTATTTTATGGATCGAGAAACGGCTCGGAGATCTCGCGACTCTCTTCCTTACCAGCTGCTACAACAGTCAGAATCTACTCGAGCGCAACCTGTTTCATCCCGGTCCGAAGCTGTCTTCTCTCCAGAAGCCACTGCTCCATTCACCCCCGTCGATAACTCAACACTGTGTTCCTCGTTCGCAGATCTGTCAAGATTTGTCACACCTGATTCATCATTCGCATCCTCCTCTTCAAAACTTCGTCTCAATCGTAGGAAAGTAGGTAGACCCTCCACTGCAGTCTTATTTGGTCGCAACAGGAGCTTTTCAGATGGCTGCATTAAGGATATTCTCAAGAGAAAAAGAGCAGAAACCGACTTGGATAATTTTTCACAGAGTGAAGGATCTCTGACTCTCAAAAAACCAAACCGCCAGGCTCCACCCTTCCTTATTTCCACTCCTACTGGTCCCTCCCATACCCTCCGCTCCCCAGAACCCTATTTCTGCTCGTCATCCTCAGTTGTTTCACTTGCAGCTATGTCCATTCCTCCCTCAACTCCCAATCCCTCTGAGATCGGTGCAATTCTGAATCCAAGAAAACTGCTGAACGTTTCTCGGCTGTCAGGAAGGAATTCAATGATAAATATGAATCTCTAGCTATCAAACTTGAATCCAAAGCTCACTCTTGCTCTCACGAGGCCCAGGCTTCCAGGATAGACGCCATAGAAGCCAAACTTGATGCTTGCCTTTCTATCCAACCCGATCAGCTCAACCGTCTTTTCTGTAGACTCGAAAACCAGGAGAAAGAATTGAGAAAAAACAACATTGTCATCAGGGGCCTCCCTAGATCTTCAGGAAACCTTGCTGTCGACGTTGAGAATCTCTTAGCAGCTCATTTTGGGATTCAAAATGCCTCTTCGAACATCAGAGAATTTGGTAACGGCCCTCTGAAGTCCATTATTGTCACTTTGAACTCCCCATTGTTGAAGCAGTCAATAATGAGTTCGATATTTAAATTTAAGGGAACGAAAATTTACATCGACCCAGATCTGACTAAGGCTGAATCAGATGTCTACAACAAAGTTCGTGCCATTGCGGCAACACACAGAGCTAACAAACATGCAGTGAAGATTGGTTACAGCAAGTACTGTCTTGATGGCATCTGGTACCACTGGAATTACACGAAACGTGATTTTGTTAAAAAGACTCCTCGCTCACTCAGTGCCCCCCCACAAGGCACTAAATCATCCCCAATCCAAATTTCTTCTTCACTCTCAAAAAACTAAAAATGGTGGTATTATATTCTGGAACCTTCATGGCCTCAAGAACATCCACAACCACGACGACCTTGTTAACTACGAAGTTTGTTGCTTCACTGAAACTTGGTGTCTTCCTGGTGATCCAATCCATCTTCCAAGCTGTTTGAAACCGCGTAATTCAGCCCATGTATCAGCTATTAGATCCGGTTCCAGAGGCCGTGGCAGTGGTGGTCTCCTTAATGTCATACCCAGTGAGTTTTCTCCGTTGACCCTGGACTCTTCTAGATGGTGGATTACCTCCAGAATCACGCTATTTACCTGGAATGTTATCGTCGTGAGCATCTACATCAATCAAGATAATTTTGAGGCTGTTTTAGCTGCATTTCAACCAGTGCTTGACGACTTACTAGAAGTGTACCCGGACGACGGTATTATCCTAGGCGGGGACTTCAATGCACACGTGGGTGACCTTGATTCAGCTCCTAACGAGGCATTTCAACTTGGTTCCTTATGTGATTCTCGCAGCTGTTGCGATACGGAATTTGATGTCCGTGGTCGCCAAATCATTGAGTTTATGGACTATAACGGCTTTATCTTGTTAAACGGACGAACCACGAGTGATTCTCCAGCAAACTTACATGCAAAAGAATCGACAAGTTCTCTACAATAGACCTGGTGTGGATCAATGCCTCAAAACTGGACCTGGTGGCTGATTTCTGTGTTGGAGACGACAGGTTCGGGTCCGATAATTATCCAGTATATCTCAAACTCTTTACTTATACTTTGGTTGAAACCCCATCCTCAACTCACGACCGGTGCTCTCAAGCCATTAGATGAAAGAACTCACATAAGGCTGCTTTCACCCGAGAGATGGCTCTTGCTCCGGAAATTTTCTCCAACTTTGAGATGTACGACTGTCACCAGCTTGCTGAGAAACTACACTCTGCTATTTCACGGGCAGCTGAGAACGCAAAAATGACGTCGACCATGCGAGCTGTTTCCCGAATGCTCAAACCCTGGTTCGACGACGAATGTTTGTCTCTTAGACGAGAAACTCGGAAAGCCCTCCGCGCCATGAGGAAAGCTAGACACAACGTAGAACTGAAATTGAAATATATTGTGCTTGACAAACGTTACAAGAGTCTAAAGGAACTTAAAAGCGGCAATATTTCGAGGAAATTAGGATGAAATTCGCCAACGTGAGAAACCCCAAAGAATTTTGAATTGTTGTGACGAAATGTATCTCCAGATTTCTACAGTGTGATCCAATCTCGCTGAATGAATGGTCCTCATTCCTGAAACAGGTCTACCCACCGCAAATTCGCCTCGATCCTTCATTTCCTCGCACATCACACCCGGTGCTCGACGCCGAGATCACCCTGCAAGAACTCATGCTGTACAATGGCTGTATAGCCGGCATCCTCTCCATCCTGTCAACGGCAAGAGCGGACTCCTGGGGTGGTACTCTCCGTTTATACGATAGCCTGGCTTCTTCAGTATTGCTGTATAGTGCTCACCTCTTCGGTCTATGTTACTGCCATCTCCTCGAGACGTCCCAACTGTCGTTCTTCAAATGGCTTCTCCATCTGCCAAGGAATACTCCGAATTTCACAATTCACTTAGAACTCGGTCTGCCGCCGGTTGACGTCTTCCTGGTCAAGGCTGGTATCTCCTGGATTATCAAACTACTGAGAATGGATGAAGACCGCCTCCCACGTATCTGTTACGACATATTTCTAGTTCTGAGAGATTCTCAACACTGTCCCGAGGAATACAACTGGTTAACGTAGCTCAACACGTTATCCAGAGGACTTATTCCGGAAACACTCTGGCATTCCTCGGACTGGTCAATCTGGGAGAGCCAAAAATACGTGATCCTGAACAGTCTCACTTCACTACTGAGAGACGAGGATCTTCAGAAATTCCATAGCTCATCAGTTGATCAGCTGAAACTTCCGAGGTCTTCAACGGACAACTTCCTCTCCTTTTACCCGGAGAGATGCCCGATTCATCTCGTACGTTGCAAAGTGCAGATTAGACTGGCTACTCTGTACTCCAACAGATTCCTTCTTAACAGGAAGTTGTTCCGGGTGGAGCCACGAGAGATCTGTATGAGATGCCGCCTGGGGGAGCCAGAATCCTTCAGACATTTCATCCTCAATTGCACAGCCTATGCCAATATCCGGGCACACTACATCTTGCCCTGGATCCAGCCAGCAGCATCACAGGAGGAAAATCTTTCCAACCTGCTAGGCTCTCCTGATCTAGCGTGCATGAAGGATTTACATCTATTCGTAATTAAGTTATTTAAATCTCGCTCGCTTTTGGTTTGACCGATTGTGTCCGGATTTGAGTCTCACGTAGCTAATCTTATTATATTACTGTTCCAGATCTTTTTATTCTTCCTACTGTGCCAACCTGTTCTAGTATGCTGCATGGCTTTAATTTCCACTGGTCTTGTTTCTGCATCACACTCGCGAGCGTTCACACTGCCTACTTCTTCATATTATACACATTATGCAATTTACTTTATCAACATACTGTATTGTTAAGCAGAATCTCTGCATCAATGAATTTATGTATTCAAGGATGCAAATATATACTACTACTATTACTACTACTACACATATCATTTAGAGGGTTGGGGGAGCCTGCTGACAAATTCGCTGATGATAATTATTCAGTGTCGTACCAGGTTTCGAGTGCAACTATTTGTTTTTAGTCGAAAAAAGGGAAAAATAATTTTTTTAGCCCTTTAATACCGTTAAGTAAAATTAGAGTGAGCCACTGATTCTTGAAAGAGTTGGGGGAGTCTCCTGACATATTTTTTGATGACAATTATTTAGTTTTTTACATTGTTTAGGGTGCAACTATTTTTTTTTGATGAAAAACGGAAAAATGAATTTTTTACCCCTTTAATACCCCTACGTAAAAATTGGAGGAGGTTATTGATTCTTTCGAGGTTGGGGAAGCCTTCTGATCCATTCTGCGATGAAAATTATTTGTTTCTTTTTATTTTTTTTGCGAAGAATTCTGTTTGATTAAAAATGCGAGAAATCGAAGTTTCCACCCCTCAAACAACCCGTGCCTCAACCTGGGCGGGAATTGATAATTCTTCCCGCCCCCCCCCCCCCCCCCCCCCCCCCCCCCCCCCCCCCCCCCCCCCCCCCCCCCCCCCCCCCCCCCCCCCCCCCCCCCCCCCCCCCCCCNGGTGTAGAGGGGTATGGTGGGGACACCAACACTCTCACATTCCACTCACCGTTAGGCATCCGTTTATCCTGCGCTCCTAATTAGTCCAACTTCAACTTTAAATAAGTCGAAAAGGGTGCTTCTGATCGAAAAGTTCCTCAGGGCTTTTCGATTCAGAATTTGACCCCCAACTTCAGGGTGAAGTTTGGACGTTGGGTTCTGGGACCCCCTGTTTAGGGGTTTCGAATATTAGTCATTTTTTCGCACCGCATGTTCTTTTCCACCGAATAGAAAATTACTAGACCTATGCTTTTTACCTATTCATTGTGAAATCTTACCTATTCGTTGTGAAAATGAAGAAATCGAATTTATTAAACTTCATATACTCAGAGATGTTTTATAAATATTGCTAATGACTTAAAGAGAATTAAGAGAACGAAAAGTGAAACATCAATGAATAATTTTTAATCTTCGAGTCATTATTTTTTTTTACTTTTTAAAATAATCTGATTAAAATCTGTAATTTTTGAAAAATGAGGGGAGGGTTATGAATTAATTTCCTAAAAAACTGAAACAATATCTTGAATTCTTCGGAAAATTTCACAGTTTTCCAGGTAACCGGAGAGCTTCAAAGATTTTTTTCGAATTATTTGGGAAACCGAAGAACTGTCATGAATTTTGTAAAGTTTAGAATTTATGTATGAAAATCTAAGAAGCAAGAATTAATCATTTTTGTGTATGATAAATATGAAACAAATAAAATTGGGGAAATGGAGAATAATTTGTGAGTTGAAAAAATTTAGAAATACTATGTTTTTTTTCTCATGATCAACAAATCGGCAATTTATATGTTTTGATATAAAGATAAACTTCACACATGAAAAAATGAACAATATGACGCAGAAAAAAATTTTGGCATCTGAAGAATTTGAAAATACCAGGGATTTTTTTCAGCGACTACTTCACGTGACTCATTGACCAATCAGAATTGAGGATTAGCGGTCAGGCAGTTTCGAGATATTTCGATATAACCGTCTAAAGCTCTGTGGCGAGAGATTGTCCGTTAGCGGAGAGCTCCAGTTATTTGCAGTTTTTTACCTTCATTGATGATAATCACGCCTTACCTTTGAGTGGTACGAGAGCCATGCTTAAAGAATGTAAAAGCACGGAAAAAGTTGGTGCTCGTGAAGTCGCGAAATCAAAGTTAGTCAGTAGTTTAGTCGACTATTAAAAGTGAGGTTAGGATGACTCGGTGGAATGAGCGGAAATTGGCAATTGTGAGAGAATTTATGCAGGGCAGAGCATCAGGCCCGGTTGGTGACGAGGAATGGGATGGCCTTCTTCGCCTGTTGCCGGGGAGGGCAATCTCTGGATTGAAGGCGAAGGTTAGGCAAGTGCGTATAGCCGACAGGGGGTGAGAGGTGCCAGGAGGGAGGGTTGTAGTCCCAGCAGCTGATTAGTGGACGGAGGAAGAGGGAAGGAGACTGGAGGAAACCTTTCGGAGGCAGCCGGGTACGACGAGGACTGGGAGGGCCGAGGCGATCGCTCCGATGTTCGAGGGGCAGACTATGAAAGCGCTGATGTTGAGGCTGACTCAAAAATATCCAGAGACGTATTATGAGGCATACGGGGAGGAGGTTCGGTATGAGGGTGGAGGAGCTGAGCAGAGAGTGCAGGCTGACAATGGTGGCGTGCAAGAAGGTGCCAACGAGGTGGGTCTAGATGACAACAACAATATATCGCCGAGTAGATCTCCAAGGTCGCAGGCGGCAGTGGAGGGCGACCTAGTGCAGCCGAATGTTCCAGATGAACTGCTGAGGAGGGTCAGGGTGACGCTGGGGGCACTGAAAAAGAATAGTAAGAGCTCCCAGTTCAGGTGCGCAAAGATAACCAAAAAGATATGGGGAAGAAATATCGAACATGTTGATGCGATTTTAGGTTATGAGATTGAGAAAATACGCGCCAAGGCACTCCCAGAGGCGCTGGAGAGGAGACTGATCAAAGCAGCTATCTTGGTGGTGGTGGTGTTGCGTGACTGTACTGACCGATGTTTCGGTAGGGAGGCTGTGATACCGGCTCGTGTTAAGATCCAGAGATCGGTTAGGAAACTGAGGAAGAAAGTGGCGCTAGCTGAGAGTGTGAGATGGTGGGATAGAGGGAAGGGGAAGAGAATGACGTCTGCCCAGAAGAAGGTTCTCAGGGAGTTAAGGAAGAGTAGGATGGGCTTGAAATCATATATAGCGACGTGGAAGGACAGGATTGCTTTTCTAGAACGTCGTGTCAATCAGATGAAGAGTAAGGACAAAATCTCGAAGATCAGGGATGAGTTTGAAGTGAATCCGGCAAAGAGAGTGATCGAGGAGAGGGGTGAGCCGGCGAATTTGGACCCGGTGAGAACAGAGGCCTTTTACAAGGAATTGTACCAGCCCATCAGGGGAGATAGGCCCAGGACTCCGATTGTCAACAGGTAGCTGGACAAATGGAGGGACCACTCGAAGTAGAGCCAGCGAAGGTCGAGGACACCGCCAGGATGAATAAATTGATTGGAGAGGTTTTGAGAACTGCGCGGCGGTGGACGGCGCCGGGAGATGACGGGATCCCGACTGAAGCCTACAAGCTGCTGCCTAGTGCTAGGGCAGTCCTGGTGCAATATATTATGGAGACTGGCTGGGAAGCGGTATTTGTCACAACTTGATGTTAGGGGGAGGGTTACGCTTTTGTTTAAAGATGGAGAGAAGACGGATCCTGCGAATTACCGGCCCATTGCTCTCCTCAATACGGATTAGAAGGTCCTCACAGGAGTGATCACGCAGGCGATCCACGCGTGTATCCCGAACTGGGAAATTCCGCAGGAACAAATGGCGAGGGCAGATGTCAGTGGCACCATGCTCGGACAAGGCCATGCATGTTGGTGCAAGGGCATGTTGGTGGATAAGGCCCACACGGAGACAGCGAGGAAGAGCGGCAGGGGTAAAGACAAGCCGTATAACTTTGGTTGGTATGATTTTAAGAAGGCGTATGACTCTATTTATCAGTGGCAGCTGTTGATGCTAGTGGAGGTGTTGCCACTGGAGCAAGGTTTTCGGGACACGCTGAAAGCTGCCATCAGGAAGTGGTCGATTGTCGTGAAGGTTAGCAACAGGGAGCAGACAAGGCCCATTCAGATTCGTAGGGGTGTGTATCAGGGTGACACGATCAGCCCGCTGTTGTTTATCCTCATGTCTGCGAGTGTTATTGAGCAGGTGAAGGTGGACAGAGGTATCAACAGGGAGACGTTCGAGAGGCATAGGATAATTGCCTTCATGGATGATATCAAGGTATCTAGATGGCGCAGGATCAACAGGGGGTAATCTTCATCCCAGAGGTACGAAGTGGATACAAATAGCTGGGCATCACTCAGTTGGAGCGGGATATTGGTTAGAATGAGCATCTCGTGACAAGGAAGGTTTTGGACCTGGTGAGACGGATATTCTCGTCGGAGCTCGCGGTGCCGCAGAAGGTAAGGTTGTATAATTCGGCAGCCGTTCCTGCCTTAGTATACGTAATGGGCAATCTGTATCCTGCGGAGAAGGCCACCACCGTGTTACTGAAGTGTCGGGAGATGGATAAGGCGGTCAGAAAAGAGTTAGTGGAGGTTGGTGTAAGAACTCCAACGACGTCGGTAGCAGGGGTTTACATTCCTGAAGAAATGGGCGGTCTAGAGTTGCTGTCGTTGGAGGAGGAGGTCGAGCTTCATCACGTACGGAAAGGGGCGTATCTCCTGTTACATCCAGACATCGCCGAGACCCGGGACAGGTTCAGAAACCTGCAGAGAGATGCGCGAAAAAATCCGTTAACGGATATGGAGCGCATTTTGAAGAAATATAAGATTGAGGTTCCGGATTTTGCGACCCAACCGAGAGCTTTGGTGTCAAAGGCAGTAAGGCAGCTAGTGGATAAGGTGAAGAGGGAACAGTGGATGTGTAGGATTTATGATTGGGCTAAGAACAGGAGGTATGCGGAAAAGGCGGAAGAGTATGCTAGGGTCATGACGGTGCCTGCCTTGAAGACCAAGAACACTGAAGCCTGGATGGTGCGGACGTTGCATGCGGATCAGGAGGAGAGGATTATGGAGTTGTGTGCAGTACCGCACCACAGGTACAGATGTCTTCGGGGGTATCAGACCGACGAGACTGCGTATCATGTGGCGACCAACTACCAGGGGTGTAGCACGTGGGAGTATGTTAAGAGGCACGACTTCTGTGTGTACTGGGTCTTCAGGGCGGTGATGGGGGTAACGAGAGCGCCGGGAGAGGCCTGGGCGAAGCTCAGGTATGGTAGTGGAGGACTTCGGATAGAGTATGCGGTTCGAGGAGATGAGGAGAATGGAACGGTTGAGATTCGGGCAGGGGGGCCAGTCCTCACGGATCACCAGCTCTATCATAATAGGCCAGATATTGTGATTAGGACAACGACGCCAAGGAAGGTGACATTGATCGAGGTGGGGGTGTCCCACCTGTTGAATCTGGCTCTTCAGAAGCGAAAGAGAGTCACTAGAGACTCTAAAGGATTTTCTAGAAAATCAGATAATTTTCTCGAATTCTATAGGAAATTGGAGAATTTTTCAGAATTTTCTCAGAAAGCGAAGAATTTGATCAAATTTTCTAGGAAATCTGATCATTTTCTCGAACTTTTTAGGAATCCGGAGAATTTTCTAGAATTTTCTTGAAAACCAGCGAATTCTGTAGAATTTTCTAAAATACCGGAGAATTTTCTCGAATCTTCTAGAAAATAGAAGAATTTCCTACAACTCACTCGAATACCGGCGGATTTTCTAGAATTTTCCAGAAAACCTGGGAATTTCTTCAAATTTTCTCGAAAACCAGAGAATTCGTTAGAATTGTGCAGAAAACAGGATAATTTCCTCGAATTTACTAGAAAATCAAGCAATCGTCCCCAAAATTCTAAGAGAATTAGAATTCAAAGAGATAAAAAAATTTTCGCTTCACCTAGCCGGGAATCGAACCCGGGTTTGATAGAGCTGTAATTGTACGTAGACAAGTCTATATAAGTCTATGGTGTTTCCCCCCGCCCCCCTCTCTCTCTCTCTCTCCCTCCCTCCCTCTCTCACCCTCTCTCTCCCTCTTGCCTCAAATAGTCATTTTTCGGTTGTTTTATTTTATCCCATGTTTCATTTTGGTCCACTGTTTCATTTTGCCCCACTTTTTCGAGAACATTAGCTTTTCTATCAGGTTTTATGAAATTTGAGTTTTATAAGTTAATGCCTTTCAATACTTACGATTAAAATTATCACGAACATGCCTAGTTAATGATCCAGAGAAAGCCCGTACATTAAAAGGTGATGAGGTATTCTCTGAGCCTTTTTGTGCTAAATGTACAAAATAAGTCCACTCTTGTGCAGAATTCCAGATGACTAGTCTAGCCCATACAGCGATGTTCGTCGCTGCTAGGTGAATAAAACCAAATCGAGCTACTAATCCAAAGCGTTCTACCAAAACCTTCAAAGAACATGAGATTTATCGTTATTTTTCATGCAAAGAAACTGGACAATCGTGGACAAAATCACAGTTGAATGTGACTCCCAGCTTGCAGCCATTACATAACTAGAGAAATTCTCACTTTCATGCTTTATTGTGGAACGTCAATGGACACAATTGGATCCATCATTTACTGTCACGATTTTTACAAACTCTCACTCATTGGAAAGAAATCACGTATAAGAGTGCGTAATAGCAAAGAATTTCATGTAGTTAATGATTACCTGTGAATTAACGAATAAAAAATGCATCTGTAGGAACGTGAAGAATCCATGAAGTACTGGATGTACAAAAACAACATCATTGAGACAATCCACTCCCTGCATCATCGAGTGCATTGCCATTTCCAAGCCATTGAAGACCAAAGTGGCGAGACCAAAGACTATAAAGTTTAATAAAAAATCAAAAGTGAACATTGTTTGAAGGTGAAAAATTTTCGTATTACGTATATTTTGCGAGTACATACGTAGTGCACCGACGCGAATGTAAAAACTCGTGGTTGCAGTTTTGGACCGCGATATGTGGGCTCGCTTGAGGGAGCCAAATCTCGTGAGTGATGTACTACCAAGTTCAGCGTCATCGCTGCAGTTCGCCAGACTTCCGCAACTATCGACGAGGACCCAAAGATAGATACTCATGATGACAACGATACTTCCGACGTAGAGATACATTAAGAAAACACTCTGTTGTAACAAAAAAAAAATGAGGCAGTTGAAAATCAATTGAATATATATATGATCACTCCATTAGTCGTGCAAAATTTACGAACGCGATTGGAATGCGGCATCGTATAGTAAAAATTTATACAACAATCCACGGAAAAACAAGTGGCCAATGGCATGTCTTTTATAAATGAGTATACCAATTGTTGCTAATAAATTAGCAATTTTCTTCGAAATGCATTTTATTTTTTGAAATTATTATTTCTCAATTTTCTTGTTCTATTTTTTCGTGTCATAGTACTATCGTCAATTGAAATTTCATAGAAATTTTGCGTCTTATTTTGTTCTGTCAAATAGTTCTACATTCGGACGCTCTGAATACTTGAATTCATTTTCAGTCCGCGTTTAATGACGGTTCAATCAAGGTTTAATTAGAGCATAGCCGAGATTCAATCAGGGTTTATTCAGGATTTAACCAAAATTTCATCCGGGTTCTGTTAGAAGTTAGTCGGGATCATGAATCAATGTGAATCAGTATTCAACATAATAGACTAGTGCTTACGCTTAATAAAAATAAACATTTTCATATAAATAGTACATTGCATGACCGAGCCTTGGAAAACAGAACACCGTCCCCCACGTGCAAGATTGCCTTCCGAGCCGAAGGCGAGGATGGCAAGCAGGTGGGGAGGGTGATATGTTTTCCATGGCGAGGTGTGTATATTAATTTTCGTGTCGAGGGACGCTGCGCGCTACGAAATTGACGTTTTTCAGGTCCCGTGATACGAAAAAGCTCATGACGGTATTGTATAACTTGATAAGCAATGGTGCTGTTCTCACCATTTTTCAACTTGATTAAGAAGGCATTGAATTATACTTTTCAAGTCCCTGATTTAATTGCTATTATTGATGATTCTTTCAGTAATAATGAAACAAAATGGTTTTCTCTGTCAAATCGCATCGCATCATATTCTGATAGAATCTAGAGGGTATCAATTTTTTTAGGTATGACTCATTCCATTTCAATAAAATTTTTTTGCACGATCGTTGAAAAACCGATTTTTAGAAAAATATCAATTTTTTCGAATCTATAGGAAAAATTGAATTTTAATTAGTGCCAATAAATAGAGCTGATTAAAGTCTATATTCATGAAAAAATTCATATAATTTGATTAATCCCTGATAAGAAAATTTCGAGAAACCACATAAAAAGATATATTCATCGATTCACACATATACAGGGTGTCCCAAAATGATCGTTGGAGCCGTTAAGGGGTGAAAGAGGGCGACATTTTGAGTCGAAAGTTCCTCTTCGCCTTTTGGTTCTGAGGCATAGTTAACGAGTTATTAACTAATAAAGTTGAGCAATCAGAGGGTGGTGTGCGTGGCTTAAAAATAATTGGCCCCGCCCACTTTTTTCAAAACGGTAAGAATTGAGTTCCAAAACGGTATGTAATCAATGCCAAAAAAAGGACAATTGACTTGAATTATTGTTGATAAATTAATTTGCACGAGTAGTGACTAGTTGAGTCGAGATGAGGCTCCCTTGCT
This sequence comes from Diachasma alloeum, assembly GCF_001412515.2. Taxonomy (NCBI): domain Eukaryota; kingdom Metazoa; phylum Arthropoda; class Insecta; order Hymenoptera; family Braconidae; genus Diachasma; species Diachasma alloeum. The sequence goes on along the minus strand of NW_021681247.1, from coordinate 19,740 downwards.
ATTTTTAATGATCATCAATTTATCTCGTGAACTATTGATTTCGGAAGGCAACGTCATAGGCGCTTTTTGTAGATAATTCAATTGTCTACAAAAAAGGTCTGTTTGAAACGTAACTCAACCTCTCCAAGACCAAGGTCGATCAGCTTGGCCAATTACGAAAATCATCGGCCTTTTCCGGGTCAACGCTCAGGTCTAGTAGAGTCACCGTAAATCAACGCGAGTCAGTACATCACGGTCTGTCGTATAGCACGTTTTGAATGGAATTCAACTCTGTAGAGTTTAGACCACAGTACATTAGTGTCTATTAACTCGGCGATAGAAATTCAGTAAACGAAAATCACGTTATTTATTGACCATTCAACCAGTGACTCACAGTGCTAAAACTATAGACAATTAATTCAATTCAGTACGATCAACAAGTGACAAGGTGTTTTTGTAAATTTGACAAAGCGTGGTTCGACTCGATAATAAATGCACGTTGATATTAGGTCAAGACTCTCAACCATTATTTCACACCGACGATTCTCTAACCTCCCAATCCACCCTAAATCTAGTTCCTCACCAAACATTGGTCCTTCGAGCCGGATTTGGGAGTAATTAGTGTGATCGGATTCGGGTGAATTTTAAAAGGACGCCTCGTGTAACGAACTTTCGGGGTCTACACGAGTCGGTCAACGGACAGAGTTTCAACGGATTAAGAGTATTTGTGCTATTGTTTTCTCTTGGCGGTAATCCGAAGTGTAAACATCAGCGTCTCAAAGTAGTGAAAAGGTTCGTGAGAGTTCGGGATTTACGAGTGATGCCGAAGGACCTCAACGCCGGGCCAATGCGCTCAGCAACAGGCGACCTTCCAAGCGACTCTTTACCGACACAACGCAGTACGTCAACGGTCGGTAAACCATCGACAGTCGATACATCACCGACATCCGAAGCTACTCAACGAGAAATTCTCACGCAAGTAGACTTTCAATTACATCATCATGTCTGAGCCAGATACCGTAATTGAAAATCAAGCTTTAGATAATCAACAAGATACTAGAGGCGCAGCAGCTCAACGAACCTCCACCATCAACAATTCCGAAAGTTGTAATCAGCGAGACTGAAGATGAAACCAACATTGCGAGTACTCAACGAATTCAGAACATCACGACGAGATACTCTGAGGTGATAGAGCTACCACCTGCAGGTCTCACAGTGCATGACGAGATTCAACTGAGGCAACTAAAGTTCAGAGTGGAGAGCATCACCCACATTTATAATGGAGCTACCAAAAATCAACACGGCAATCAACAGATTCAGAAGACTGCCGACGCCCCCGGGACCAGTCCTGTCAATAAGAGAACTCAATGAAGCGAGATTATTCTGGGTAATAATATCACAAAATCAGTAAAGGTCGGCTTCTAAGATCTCCAACAAGCCGACTCAAATTATATACAGACTGGTTTAATCAACAACAGTAGAGGGATTGACGATCAGGGCGGGTCACTTGTCAATCCTGAAATCATGAAGAAGTTGGCCAACACACAGATTAATTGAAAATAAAACGGCCCAATTAATCAACTTGTTTAACGAAGATTACCTTAACTGCAGTATCGAAATCTTCAAAGGAGCAAGTAACAGAGCATCACTACAGAGCAGAGACCAGGAATTATTAGAATTTAATGCGACCACACGCATAAGAAATTCACAGGCTACTCATACAGGCATTCACAACTGTAAGACGTAGTCAAAAGCCAGAGATCAGAATTTCCAGCACTGTATCTACCGCATCAACAATGTCAATTAACGACATGATCAGGCCGTAGAGCTATCAGCAAGATCAACAGCACTACAGACATGATCAACCAGCGCCAGAGTACTAATTGATCAAGGATGAGAGGTGTCATTTACCTCTGAGAAATTAGTACATCAACTGCACCTCACAAGGACCACAGAAGCGCTCGGGGAGTCAAAATTCAAGGCTTCACAAAGCTCAGATCAACAGTCAGCAAACTCAACAACAATCAGGCATATGCCCAGCTCTACTAGAAGTTCATCAACGAGTACGAGGCCTTGAGACATATGCAGAGAGCACCCGATTCTCCAGGATCTTCCCCAGCTTATTATCTGCCACACCTCGGGGTTCTGAGAGAAGAGGCCATCACTACAAAGCTGAGAGTCGTTTTCAACGGCTCCAGTCCCAGCTCATCAGGTATGTCACTCAATGATATATTATATCCTGGTGGTAAATTGCAGATCAACGCCATGGACGTCCACAGGCTCGTGTTTGACACCGACATCGCCAAGATGTTTAGACAGATACGAGTTCATCGGGAGGATTGGGACCTCCAGAAGAAGATCAACTAGAGGACCAACAGAACGACAACCAGTAATTCAACAACCCTGATGTTGAATGCCCCCGGGGTGTTTGAAACGTAACTCAACCTCTCCAAGACCAAGGTCGATCAGCTCGGCCAATTACGAAAATCATCGGCCTTTTCCGGGTCAACGCTCAGGTCTAGTAGAGTCACCGTAAATCAACGCGAGTCAGTACATCACGGTCTGTCGTATAGCACGTTTTGAATGGAATTCAACTCTGTAGAGTTTAGACCACAATACATTAGCGTCTATTAACTCGGCGATAGAAATTCAGTAAAAGAAAATCACGTTATTTATTGACCATTCAACTAGTGACTCACAGTGCTAAAACTTTAGACAATTAATTCAATTCAGTACGATCAACAAGTGACAAGGTATTTTTGTAAATTTGACAAAGCGTGGTTCGACTCGAGAATAAATGCACGTTGATATTAAGTCAAGACTCTCAACCATTATGTCACACCGACGATTCTCTAACCTCCCAATCCACCCTAAATCTAGTTCCTCACCAAACAAGGTCTATTTAGAGAATGACTAATTTAGGGTGGATGTGGGAGAAAAATGTGGAGGGAGATCTTGGGAAAATCACTTTTAGCCGGATTAAAAAAATCACAGTTTATTAGTGGGATCGAACCACTTTAGTCAGTAAAAAATACACTCTTTGGTAATATATAACTGTTGATGATCTAAAAATTATTGGAATTAAGTTGAGTCACTGAAATTAATTAAACTAAAATAATTATCGTGGTGATGTACTGAACGAAAGTATTTAAATTGAATACGCATGCGATCTACTCAATAGCTAGACTTCAACTACTTTTTGGGGGTTTCGCGATCCCCTGACCGCTCCACCCGAAGGTTCCCGATGGTGCTCGAGGATAGTCAGTAGGACCGACCGTTTAACTGATAGCTGCGTTTCAAGCAAGGTCATTTAACATTTCCCTCTAGAATCAATAGTTTACGAGATAAATTGGTAATCACTGAAAATATTAAAGGAGACTTATCTCGATTCAACAATTCGCTACTGAATCCAGTCAATTGTTCAAAAATAGAGACAATGTCATTCTCGAGACCCGAAAAGTATCCTGTGGAAGGGAGGGGGTGAAAATTAAAAAAAAAAATTCTCTTCGAGGGTTTCGAACCCTTGATTATCCGAGTGAGAGAAAAAACCCTTCACTTTCACCGCGTGATCATACACCCTTTTTTGCGACCTACCAACATTTCCGGTGTGAATAAGACAAAAGTTGAGTAGGAAAATAATCCCAAGTAATAAATAAACAAAAAAGAGGAACCATTTAGAGGTGATTTTCGGAGAGACTAATTCTTCTCGCCTGAAAAAAATATCTCCTCTAAATTTTTGGGGCAATTGAGGTAGGAGGAAAAGATTGTACCAGAATGCATGCGCCTAGAAGTCTCAAATAAAATTTAAAAAAAATCGAGGAGGTCGATACCCCCTATCGTTACGTCATGATTTCACAGACTTACCTTCGATAAATCCGGAAATATGAGTATTGAATTCATCTGTTTTAGCCTATCCGTTACGATAATAGCTGGGAATGGTGAGTGCTTTTTAGGTAATCCAGAAATAAAAAGAAAGACAGATTTTTGCTTAACATGGATTTTTAACTTTAATCCAATAAATTTTTTCTCTGATTTTACAAGTTCTGATACCAATGGGTATTCAATGATTGGAATTGATTGAATCATTCCATTCAAATTTTTATTTTCATTCATTATCAAATGCCTTTGAATTCTTTTTGAATCAAAATTTGATTAAAAAAAACAAACAACACAAAAAAATAAATAATTAATTATGTGTCTTCTCATCTGTTCTCTGAGTTTAACATCAGAATGATGAACAAATTTAATCATTGAGGACTTGACTCTAACCTTGAATTTTACCAAATAAATTGAATTGATTGCTCAATAATCAATAATTATTGGAAATATTTACTTCTGAGTTTAAAGAATTCAAAGCATTAATGAGGGTAGGAATTTCCTTTCACACGAAGTAATAATTATAAAAGATTTCAATTCCTGAATGGAATGACTCATTCAAGCACAATGATTCTATTAAATAAAAATAATTGAAGTACAATCAGGAATCTCCTTGAATATAATAATGATAGCTACAACGGAAGGTCTGTTCATTTGAATTTGGGGTTAAATATATATAATATAATCATTATCAGACATTGAACATAATTGAATTCAATCCGAATAAATCGATGCTAATGTCCCTAAGTAGTGGAAAATAAAAGAATTCTTTTGATTCGGAAATCCACAAGAAAGAAACAATGGAAATAATTGTGGTCAATTTAATTTAACTCACGGTAGCTGTAATTAATTTTTAGGATATATATATAATTCGATGAACTGGAAGATGGTCCTCAGATAATACTTCAGGTGATGCCTCAGGTTTATCCTTAGTAAACCTTCTAGTCAATAGCCTTTAGTCAATAGCCTTGGACTTTATCCTTGATGAAATACAAGATGATAGCCTTGATTCTTTGATCTTCGAAATCATCTTCGGATGATGCTCCTTATAAAACGATGATGACTTGAAGGAGGTAAGATTTTATTAAATGAAGAAACTGGAAGGACTGGAATTTGTTCCACGGAAGTGTTCCAAAGAAAATTAATATTTGAATACTTGAAGGTAATCGAACTTTTTTCACGAGAATTTTTTTTTATGACGACATTGGAAAGCCAAAGTTCTTTATAAAGTGAAATCAAGATAATAAAAAAATCAATTCGCAAAAATTCGGAATATGAATTTTCTAAAAATGAAATAAAAAATTCGAAAATTTATTTGAAATATAATTTTTCAAATGTTTTTGTTTTAAACACGAGAAATCGAATAATTCATGAAACTACATGCGGAAATTTTAGGAAAATATTCCCGAAATTAGAACAGGAAAATGGTGAATTCAACGGAATTTTAATGGTGGAAAATTTGGAAAATATTCCCGAAATTAGAACAGGAAAATGTTAAATTTAACGGAATTTCAATGGTGTAAAATTTGGACAATATTCCCGAAATAAATACGAGAAATTAGATTTTATTTTATAAAATTTTAATGTAAGAATCTCGGAATTTGTTCCCGAAATTAAATACGGAAATTTTTAATGGATTAATGAAATTTTAATTGCGAAAACAAATTGGAAAATATTCCCGAAATAAAATACGAGAAATCGGATTCATTTTGTAAAATTTAAAGGTAAGAATTTCGGAGTTCGTTTCCTAAATTAAATATATATATAGATGTTTATTTGCCAAAGGGATCCCAACACCCTTATTGCAAAGGGGGGGGGGTACAAGCAACTGCATAATACAAAATAATCATACAAAAAAGTAAAAGTAAAAGGCACTGGCAAGATTGCAAAAGTAAAACAAAAGAATAAAATAGCGAAAGCAAATTAGCATCGACAGATTAAGATAAATAGCAAAAAAAAAGAAATTTTATATATATAAAAAAAAGCAATCCAAAAGCAATCAGCCAGTGCCACTAACGGTAAGCAGCGACAAGCCTAGTAAAGAAATAAAATATAATAGATTGCATAGACAAATATAAAACACTCAGGCAAAATAAGCAAAATAAATCGAAGTAAGCGATATACTGGCATAGAACGTGACAAGGTGCAGCAAAAATACACAAAACAAAAATATAGAAAATAAAAAATGCAAAAATAAGCGGATGTGTGCTCGAATGGTCGAATGTCAGCTGGAAGACAGAAGAAGAGAAGTAGCAGGCGAAGCGAATAGCATCCTCAAACCCCCAGTACAGGACAATCGCTAGGGCAGGATGAATCAGCCTCATTTTCAGTCACAGACTCCAGAATCCTCAGAGCAGAGCATGAAAATGTGAAAATGGCTTTGTAGACTGGCAGGCTGTTGGAGCTAAGGAGACAGCAGGCAGAGGGGTCATAAAACCCCAACGATGCCAGCTGGGTGAACAGGTGGGCACGAGGCACCTGAAACAGACTACAATTTAATAAAAAGTGTTCAACAATCGAGGGGTCATTGATAGGGCAGTGACGACAATTGGATGCGGGGTTAAACTTGTAGATCTTGCCGTTCAGACTAAGGCTCCAGTAGATGGTGGTGGCCAGTCTGAGACTGGCTATAACTCTCAAATGTGCCAGAGACAGGTCGCACCGGAGGTAACTTGGTACAGGGTCATCGATAGTACGAGGGAATGAGTGTTGCAAGACACTCGAATTCCTATACCGTTCCAAGTCTGCAGATCTTTCCTGCGCCGAAAGTTCCACAAAGAGTGTAGTCCCACGCTGGTCCCAGATCAAGGGGTCGGTAGAAGTCCACAGATCAGCTGCACTGGTAGATAGGAGCCACTCCCTGAAGAAGGAACACCAATTGAGTGGAGATGGACCTGAAGAAGCGTCAGCCAGTCGTCTAAGGCGAGTCATGATGGTATTGGGGAGACGAGAGTCGGCTAATTTCAAAATATTCGTGTACCATCTCCAGGTCATACGTAGTGCCACGATCTTCAGTAGCGTCAGATCCAATCGAGCTCTGATGGCATATCCGGGTGTGCATGGTGGGAGCCCGAGAAACCTCTTAAAGAAGGCACATTGAATGGGTTCCAGCAGAGGAAGATATTGCAAGCCCCAGGCTGGAAATGCGTAGAGCAGTGTTGATGAAACCATACTGTGGAAGAGGGCAATGCTGGTAGTGAGAGAATTACACTTGGCTTTCATCAAGAGGGACAACACAGCCCCACTGGCTGCTCTTCCTTTGCCAATTGCGTTGAGAGCTGCTTGTCGACCCAGAGAAGACCTGGACACCAACACCCCAAGGTAGACGTAGGAACTGGTCACTTCGAGCTGCTCGCCGAGGTATTTCGTGAACTGAGGGTTGATTTTTTTAGATTTACCAGCGACCTGGAATCCCAGGATTTTAGTCTTACTGCTGTTGACCTTGAGACCCTTCACTTGACAGTATTTCTCCAAAAATTTGAGCTTACGGTGGAGGTCAGCTGGGTGTCTGGCAAGAATGACAGTGTCATCGGTATAAAGAAGCATAAGGACATCGGTTATGCTATCAATATTCGCTCCGTAAAGATCCTCACCACGAAAAAAATCCTCAAAATCCGAAATGTACAAAAACAGCAGAGGGCTTAGGGATTCACCTTGCAAGACCCCCTCCGATACGGAAAATTCGTTGCAGAGCGCCCCATTGGACCTGACCTGCAGTGCAGCTCTGTCATAAAGAGATCTGAGGATGTTGATAATCTTAGCACTGACCCTGATACTGAGTAATTTATCCCAGAGTTTAACGTGCGGTATCGAGTCAAAGGCACGTTGGAAGTCAACAAAAATTGCGTAGCTGGAGTTCTTCCTATGCCTTAACTGAAGATGAATTGAGGATAGCAAAGAGAGTATGCAGTCGACGCAGCCCCTCCCAGATCGAAATCCCATCTGACTCTCCGGCAAAATGCACTCAGATTCAGCCCAGAATTCAAGCCTAGACTTGAGGATCGACGTGAAAATCTTCGTTAGGTTGTTCACCAAGGCTATCCCCCTGTAGTTGGCAGGGTCAGTTCTGTCACCCTTTTTATGAAGCATCGACAATACTATCTTAGTCCAGTGAACAGGTAGGATTTCGCAAGAGAGGATCAAAATAAATAAATATTGACTACGGATTAATTGACGGATTTTGACTATTTTTTAATTGACTAGGGTTTTATCTTTTGACATATCGCGGCTGGGGAATTGTATTGTATCGGGTCTTCTAATCATTTATTTATTATTTTGTAATTCGTCTTTGTGTTATCTTTCCGAAGATTAAGTGCCTCGAATATTGAGAATAAGACGGGGTTTTATCCATTCTATTTTATTTGTAATCAGATTTTCGATTTTGTTCAATTATCTTATTAAATTCATGTATTACCGTGCATTTCTGACTTCTTTTAGTAAACTGGAACACAGTCATTTCAAAATAATTTTTCGGAGCAGCAGTTTGGAATCCAGCCGCCTCCGCGGATGATATACTGAGCTGTCGGCAGCTGTTCCTTCGTTGGTTTATCTTGCGGATTACGGATTTCGGTTTTTGTGCGTTTTGAGAGAAAACGTACTGGCGCTCAACTTTTGGTTATAAGATTTGGTCGCCGAAGGCTGCGTATTTTCATACCGTTCCGCAGAGGTGCAAAATACGTCACAGTTTTTTGGCGCCCAACGTGGGACCACGTGAATTAGTGGCGGAATTAGATTTGTTGAATGGCGTCATGATTTTTAGGGATTTTTCTTGAATTCGGTGAATTTCATTTTGTATCATCGATTTGTCATTTTATCGTATTTTCGGAAACTTCTTTAAACTTCTAATTTCTTACAATTTTCGGTATTCGGATTAGTTTTTTATTTGGCGTTTCCGGCGCATGCCTTTTCGGCGGTTTAATTTTATCGACGGTAGGGTGAACTGCCCATTTACGGAACATTTAAGCCCTTTCAGAAGTTTACACAGTCATGAAATATTGAAATTTTCTCTTGAAAAATTTAAGAAAAATACTGCCTAATTTCAAATTTAGCTTATTTTCTGGGAAAAAAAGGAAGGAACCTATCACTTGATGGGAAATAATTGGAAATAATTAATAAGTACACGCACATCGAATATACCAAGGACGGAACACTTTTGCCAAGAGTGGAACATCGTCTGCCCATTTACGGAACATTGGAGGTTAGTGTGACGTTGAGAGATTAATTCCTGATGCTAAGTCATATCGAGGAGGATATTAATCAGAAAATATACAATTTTGTTCAATTCCTCCCGAAATTTATATCTTTTCGGTGGATTTCCCCAACTGTCAATACAGACTGACGACCATGAGAGTATCCAGATACTTTGTCGTTGATTCGTGAATGCAATGTAGTTTTGGGGATACCATAATTAATTGATGCATTATTTAGAGAGCTGTTTCCCGATTTCACAGCCTCAATCGCTTCTTCTAGATTTTTTTTGTGTATTTAAACCGTTGAGAGGGTTTCCTAACCTCTTCTGCCTTGGCTGATTCTTCTCCCTCCTCTTCGTGTATTTTTCGTGTGTTTTTACCTTTTGAAGCCATCTACGCGAAAAAATGAAGAAAATAAACTAATTTAGGGATACGATTCCGATTAACTTCATTAAATTATTAGTTCATTAACCGCCAATACACTTTCCACAGTATCACCGTATTCCCACTTGACATAGGTATCCACCATTGTCGTATTGTCGCGACTGTATGAGAGTGGTCCTCGGGCTCTCGGGCCGAGTTTCCCCCACCACCGCCGACGCATGCGCATTGCGGAATATTTGGCGCAATAACCGGCGCACACCAAGCCGGCTTATGCCTCCGCCAGTGCAAAATATTTCAGTGCTTTGAAGTGACAGTGCATTTTCCAGAGTTTTTCATCGAATCAATTCACTGAATATTTTCACTATTATTTTCAATATTTCCTCACATAACCATCGACGTCATTCATCTCATTCATCCATCCATTCAAACGATTAATTAATTGATTAATTGATGTGTTTGAGTGAAATTTCTCTGAGCTCACTTTGTTCACTGTTTCATCCATTCAATATCAATTCATATTATTCTTAATTCAATTAATTCAAGTGTTGTAGTGATTTTCCCATCCCATACGGAAGACGTGGTAAGTACTGAATGTGGTTTTCGTTAATATTTAATTGTCCTTCGTGCGATGTTGAGGTTAAAGCTCCCGAATGACATGAAGATCATAGAGGCGAGTGGGGCAAAGTGGAACGTTTCTGATCCACTTAAATTCTTGATATCTTCGTTTATAAACTAAGATATTGTGATTTTGAGTCAATGACAAACGTTCCACTTTGCCCCACCTTCCCCTACTACTATATAATTTGAGATGTGCGTTTCTTCGGAAAATCATGGAATGTTCCAGAACATTATGGAACTCTCTAGAAATTTCTGGAATCTTCTCAAAAATTCCAGAATCGTCTGGAAAACTCACTCCAATCCATAAAATATTGTCAAATCTTTATAGAATGTTCTAGAACATTATGGAACTTTCTAGAAATTATTGGAGTCTTCTCGAAAATTCGAGAATCGTTTGAAAAAATCTCTTCAATCCTTTAAATCTTGGGATAATGATGGAAGGTTCTAGAAAGTTGTAGAATAGTCCAGCCTACTACAGAATCTTCTAGAAGATTCAGGAATCATTTGGAAAATTCTTCAATTATTCCAGGCATTGTTAAATTTGTTTGAAATGTACCATAAAATTCTAGCATTTTCCAAAACCTTCCAAGATGTTCCAAATGCTCTAGATCTCGCCGCAAGGCGAGGTAGGATACCACTTGTAATAAACAATAACAAATCCATTGGGAATATTTCTGAATCTATAAAGAATAGCGAAAAAAACCTGAGGAATTTTTTGTAGCCCTATTTCCACTCTATAAAAAAGGTCCTGAGGACCTTTTGCGTATTGTTTACTATCTATATATTTAGAAATATTTCTAAAATGCCCACTGTCGCTGGTTTACCCTTTTGAGCCATTTTTGGAGTTTGTTACAATCGCGTTCAATTTTTTCAGCCTACGATGGAAAACAAGAAAGGTGAGACGACTCCAAAGAGGCAACGAAAGCGTTGGACTCGCGATACGACTGATAAAAGAGGTTGTTCATTTAATGGACAAACTCAAGCCTTGATTTACACACTCCACGAATATTTTGAGAAAGAGCGGATAAATGGCGGGTCTTTGCTCCCCGTAGCCCAAGTCAGGTAATGATAATATTTTTCGGCTTTTTTTTGTCATGATAAGCCAATTCGAATAGGATAAAGCTGAAGGATGAACCTCAAACTTCAGACAACCTGAAAACTTGAATTAAAAGTTGGGTAAAAAGAACCATTGGTATCCAACGATAATGTCTCCCCCCATTTTTTTCAGACGAAGTGTTCCTGAATAATGCTTCAATGGAAGTTTTTCAATAATTTCAGGATGATTAATCGGATTTCTATAGCAGAAATCAGGAGATCAACAACGTAGCTGATGGATAGCCTATTGCTGCAGAGAAGTAGCCACAAGGGCTCATATCTCATTCTATAATTACTCGTTATTTTTCTTTCCATCATAGCCTGCACTTACATTTCCAATCTTTACAGCTTCATGGTCTTTTTTAATGGTCTATGTGGATTGGGTGCGAATTGGTCTTATTGGAATGCTCTTATTTTCATTTTGGTTATCAATTTTACAGCATTTTTGATACACGGACGAGATGAAAACTTATTTTCCACCCTTTTATCCTGAATGCACTTATACCATTTTTCATTGCATCATCCATTTAACACTGCTATTTTCTGAATGCTCATGATCACAATTGATTCTATCAGTTGTCCTATCTCCATGCATGTTATATTATAGAGCAAGAACAGCTGCCGCTTTGGGAGTTTCAAAGACGAAGGTGACGGAATGTGTTCACATCGGCGATTCGGGCGGTGAATTTGTCACTCCAGGGAAAATAAGGCCTAAACCGCAAACTGTTCGAAACGTTGATGAAACTGTTGCAGCCCAAATTCGAGCTGTCATCTACGAATTTACAGAAAAAGGTAAACACTAGATATTATCCTAGTTCGGTTTTTTCTCATGTATAACTTCGGATATAAAACATTAAAATTATTCGTATACTCTAGGTCATCATCTCACTGCTCAAGTATTGTTCAACACCATTAAGTAAATATTTCTCTACTCATATCTCCTGTACTGTCTCATTCCGAATCGTCACTCTAGAATAATGATTGCATGTTTACTCCTGATATGTAGAGATCGCAAAATCGGGTTCGAAGGGTCACTCACTACTCTGAAGAAAGTTCTTCATGACTTGAATTTTAAGTACGTGCGAAGAGATGGTCATCGAGTTCTTCGAGAACAACCGTACATCGTCGCCAGAAGGATAGAATTTCTGAAGGTGATGAAGCGGTTGATCGAATCGGGGAAAAACATACTTTACCAAGACGAAACTTGGACCTATCATCACGGCACTGGAAAAACAAAAGAATGGCAAGATGACGACATTCGTAGCTCCTGGATGAAATCAGCTTCCACCGGGGACAGATTTCTGATCTCTCATGCCGGTGGTAAAAAGGGATTTGTTGACGGGGCATCTCTTTTTCTTCGCACAGCAGCAAAACCGAAAGAAACCGATGATTACCACGGCGATATGAATGGAGATATGTTCAAGAAGTGGTTCGTGGAGAAACTCCTTGCCAATCTCACCGAGCCATCAGCAATTGTTATGGATAATGCTTCCTATCACTCAGTCCACGTATGTGCTTTCATACGTTCCATTAACTGTGACTATTGCTTAACTAACAACCCACAAAAATTACTCAACGTATATGTAGTGTGCTTACAAGCTCCCGTGAAACTAACATTGCCGTTCAACTCAATTGGTATGTAATTCAACAGAAACTCTTTATCTCTTTAGCACGATGAGACTTTGGAAAAGTGCATGAAATTATGGGCATGTATTTTATTCTTTTCATTTTGCTTCCCGACCGTTAAATGTTCGTTGCAATTTGCAGTTGTAGCTCACTAGTTACTGAAATATTGAGTTCGTCATCACCATTTTCTGAACAAAAATCGTTGCAGCTTGAACAGCGGCCTACAACTCAGTGGAAGAAACAACAATTGCAGACGTGGCTCGACGATCATAAAGTGGCGTATGATGCGGCTGCTACAAAGAAAGAACTGAAAGTCTTGTGTGATATTCATAAGGAACCTGTTCGTTATGTATTGGACGAGTATGTAGCAACGCACACCCCTCACGAAATCGTTCGCTTACCACCCTATCACTCCTTCTACAATCCCATCGAGTTAGTTTGGTCGAAAGTGAAACGATATTTCGACGCACACGTTGGTCGTGACAACGATTTTTCGTTGGAACAAACTGACAAGATTTGGAGCGAAGCATTGGCATCTGTCACTCCTGAAATTTGGAGAGCATGCTGTGAGCATACAGAGAAACGGATCTTGGAAGATTACGCGAGGGAAGTGAGTGATGACACGGAGGAAAGTTATCAGATCCATATAGTCTGTGATGATGATGATGATGATGATGATGGGGAGAGTATTGATCTGAATGACTTAGAATTCATGGAATTCACTGCTGAAAGTGACTTCCAGGAAGGAAACATCACTGCTCCAATCTCAACGCAAGTCAAGCCAGTACATGTCGCCAGGTCGCTGTTGGATATGTTTGATGCCGAAATGATTGTTGACCAATCAGACGGGACTGGATTTGCCGGACCTTCAATGGATCTCAATCCTCACGCCCTCGCAGGATCCACCGTTCCAGTGTCTCCTGCAGCTGTTTTCATGGTTCAAAAGGTAGTTATCAGTGGTATTGATGAGAGATTAATTATCATAGGATACATTTGAAAATTCTTCATGATGTGTTTCAATTGCAGCTGGATGTCAGCAACCACCATGAAGTTACGTTGCCTCCCACTCCACCCTGTTCATCACCTGAAACTCCACATCGTTCTTTTCTTGAGACTCCAGCCTGTTCATCCCCAGAGACTCGATCCTCTTCATCACCTGACACTTCATCCTGTTCATTACCAGGGACTCCATCCTGTTCATCAATTGAGACTCCATCCTGTTCATCATTTGAGACTCTACCCTGCTCGACATTGAAAACGTTCCAGACTTCACATGTTTCTCTACCTGTTGAGGTATTTATTTTTAATTTTGTTATTGATTCTCACTCTTTATCCAACTTATGAATACTTCATTTATTGCCAGGAGTGGTTAGAATGTAGCAATCCTACTGTGATCTCAAATGATAATGAGGTGGTACGAGTTGTAGACTTGAAGACGTTGTCACCGGGGGAACAGCTGAATGATATTGTAGGTATTGAAAAAAAAACTCGGATTCTCAGTCTTCATCGATATTGTTTTTGCATTTTTCAGATCATTAACTCGTATTTCAATCTCATCGCAAGGAGAAATGGGGGTTCTGTACATGTTTTCCCTACGTTTTTCTACACCACTCTTCTCCGTTCATATGAGCAGGTCGCACGTTGGACGAAGAAGGTCATTATAGTGTTACGAAAACATGTAATTCATACGCAGTGGGAGAAATTTATTTCACTTACATTACTTTATTCTACTATTGTTTCAGGTTGACATCTTTACCAAAGACATGATCCTGATCCCTATTCATTTGCAATACTCCGAAACGATATACCATTGGTGTCTTTGTGTAGTTTTCCCCCGGGAGAAATGCATCAAATTTTATGATAGTCTGGGTGGCTCTAAAGAAGCATGTCTGAACGTAAGTCTTGGAGAGTATGCGATTGTTCATTAATCATTCATCACGAGCATCCATTCTCTCACCTTCGATTCTTCGATTCTCACTGAATTTACTAGGCAATCCGTGGCTATCTGATGAATGAGCACCTCTACAAGAAGGGTAAACCGCTTGACCTGACAGAATGGCCTGCAACACATGTAACCGTATGTACAGTTATAGATGACATATGATGCATGATTTATTAATGGATTTTATTTGGTCAACCATCATTCATTTTTCAGGGTATTCCTCATCAAAATAATGGGGTTGACTGCGGCGTATTCGTCTGCACGTATGCAGAGCATTTGACGAGGCATGCCAGTTTCATGTTCACTGCTGACGATATGCCACAGATCAGACGTAGGATGATGACGGAAATCGTATCATCCAGCTTGACTTTTTCACTGCCAATCCCAGCACCTCAGGGACATGAGAATTCAGAGGGAGAATCGGTCGCTAGACTTCAGACGACATTGGTATGATTCTCATAACTCAATCATTAGTTTATTTTGGAACCAAAATATCAGTCCACAGAATATTGACATTGTTTTCAGAATAAACCTCCTTGTTCATTATGGGCAAGAAAAGGCAGTGTTGGTGAGATTGCCACAAAAATTGATCGTGTTCTCCTTCAAGAATCAGCGAGATTCCACCAAGGGGATAAGCGCTTCCCTCAAGAAAGAGCGAACTGCCAATGCACTGCCATTTCCACCTACAGCATTGCAGCTTTGCTACTTTCAGAGAAAATCACTCGAGACCTCCTCGACAAGATCTTGATGGAAGGAGACAAATATTACGTTGATTGTAAATCACGTAATAATGTGCCTTACAATCACCTT
>NW_021681247.1:0-4019 GCF_001412515.2 Diachasma alloeum | reverse complement strand
AAAAGGTCTCCTGGGGTTTTTTGATAAATTTATTAGTTTGATAAATTTTTGAAAGAGAATGCGTGAGATATTTTCGAGGTTAATTTTCTTCCACCAGTTCATCAAATCTCATTCAATTGAGTTGTGAAATTCCTGAGACGCATGGTTATACTAGGGACGGTAGAGAAACGGAAAAATAGATCATTTTCATCATAATTAATTTCTTGTAGTGATTCGCCATACTGGGAGCACTTATGCGGGTCACTCCGAAGAAAATCTGGAACGATTTTTCTTGGAGTTCCATTGATAATCACGTATTAATTTCCAACTTCATCATTTCTAAATGAGTTTAAAATTGAATTTGGGAGTTTAGTACTGCTGAAAGGAAATCCGTGAAGAATAAGTTTTCAAAAAATTTCGAAAATGACTTTGAAAAGACATTTTCACTTCACCTAAAATGAGAAATCCCTGTTAATTCTTAATCATTAATATTTTCGAGAATATCTCTGAACTCGTTTCAGTGTAAACAAACAAAAATGGGATTACGTGGTTTTCAATTCTCCTGAACATCCCGCGCGTGGAGGGATATACTGATTCCGCAATGCGCATGCGTCGGCGGTGGTGGGGGAAACTCGGCCCGAGAGCCCGAGGACCGACCACTCTCATACAGTCGCGACAATATGAGTGTTCCGTTCGTTTGGAATTGCGTGGAAAACTAACCCTAAAGACGGAACCCCCATATATTCAATACAATAGCATTTTTCAGATGAAATTGATATGGAAATATTGCAGAATGAAGGATTTTATATCAATATCAATCACAACTTACCGCATTTTGTGATTTAAAATCTAAAAAACATCGCTTCAAAAAAAACCCGTCAAATGGCACGCGTAACTATCAATCGCCGCAAACTGGCTGCTGCCAGGATTTTTCTCCAATATTCAGCAGGAGGTAATCGATAGCCGATCAGATTTGTGATGACGTCATGAGGAGGGATATAAACTTAATTTNTCAAAGAATGTTTTTTGTAGCCTGGAAAATTGTCTACAAAAAGGTCTCCTGGGGTTTTTTGATAAATTTATTAGTTTGATAAATTTTTGAAAGAGAATGCGTGAGATATTTTCGAGGTTAATTTTCTTCCACCAGTTCATCAAATCTCATTCAATTGAGTTGTGAAATTCCTGAGACGCATGGTTATACTAGGGACGGTAGAGAAACGGAAAAATAGATCATTTTCATCATAATTAATTTCTTGTAGTGATTCGCCATACTGGGAGCACTTATGCGGGTCACTCCGAAGAAAATCTGGAACGATTTTTCTTGGAGTTCCATTGATAATCACGTATTAATTTCCAACTTCATCATTTCTAAATGAGTTTAACATTGAATTTGGGAGTTTAGTACTGCTGAAAGGAAATCCGTGAAGAATAAGTTTTCAAAAAATTTCGAAAATGACTTTGAAAANAGGCAGTTCACCCTAGAGTTAATCCATTTTCGTGAGGATCTATCAATTTTGTTTTGACGCGATTGTGTTCGTATGGTCTTTCGTTTCGAGATTGAATTTGTCGAGACTTTTCGGGTGTTGGCGGTTTTAAGGTTTATCTTGAAATGAATTTGTGTGGATAATTTTGAATTTTATTTCTGGATATTCTTGAGTTCTGAGATGACTGGTTATTGTGAGGGAAACGAGAGTCACTGAATTATTGGTGCACAGTATCTTGTGATGGTCTTTTTTGTTGTGTTGGTCTAAATTTGTGTTTATCTTTGTTTTTTTTAGGTTTCGCCATTGAGTTGGATTCGATGGTGAATTTTGGGAAAGCGAAATAATTAGATCGAACTCGGTTTTTGTTTTTGGAAATTTCTCTCGTGCGAAGTTTTGCACATCTGGAGTCAACCCCTATCAATGGATTAATTCGTTGTTAATCGTGCGATTGAGAAATATTTCGCGTTCGTATCGTGTGTAACGTGACATTTTTCATAGGGGTTAAAAATGCCTATTACTTTCGATAATAATAACCAGGATTTTTCTAACGAACGCAAAATGATAAATTGACTCGAAATATTTGGTTCTGACAATAATACATTATTGATTAATTCGGCTTCAAAGTGAGGTTATCAATTCTTCAATGATAATATAAAAATATTCACTAATCCCGAAATACTCGAGAATTCCGAGAACTGGGGGAAAGGTGTACGAATCCCCGTGAGAGTGAGAGAGCGAGGAAATGAACTCAACGGTATATGTATAACGTACGGCGGAAGAAAATTAAAATTCACTATTACTAAACTCGCCGTAGCGGAACATCGGTAGAGTAAAATCCGAAAAACCCAGAGCCCACTTGCTCGGGAAGGTCTAGAGAAGCCCATGAAACCAAAATCAAAATTTTTGGATCATTGGGAGCCACTCCGGATTGATTTATCTCCGGAGGGAAATTCTAACTAGGAAATACTCACGGGAAGCAAGAGCCGCCACTCGTAGGCGCGGTAGCGGGGTGCCGCGAGGGGGAAGCATTCGTGGGAAATGCTCGAGCCGCTCTACGCAATTTCTACGTAGAGAGAGGTGGAGATACTCCTCGCCATAGGAGCGAGGGAGAGAGAAGCAGCCCAAGTCGAAAATCTTCGGATTTTGACTGGGAAAATACATAATGAGCCCACTGAAAACTAAACGCACTCACTGAACCCTAAAATCATCTCAAAATAAGACCGGGATAAACCGGAAGTCGCGAAAGAAACACGGAGCCGACCCGATTCGGGTGGAATAACTGGTTGAAATCGGTGTAACCTACAGATAAAAATTCCGAATACCCGTTAAATCCCCCAAAAATGATAAATCTAGGTACCGAACGAGGGATTGTTCGGAGGTTAACCTACTCCACGCGGCTGAGACCACGAGAGGGAATCCACCACGAGGGGGGAAAAACCGACGCCATTAGCAATGGCTCGGACAAAATTCAATATCCATCGTAAAAACTCATTATTTTCCGATGTTTAGTGGTCCTCTTCCCTTTTCGGACCATCCTGGATCCTTACGGCTTCTCCAAAAGACACAATAATCCAAGTTGCACAATTACGTTGCATGGACACACTCAGAAATTCGCACGTGACTAATGGTTGGTGACGGTCAACGCGGAACTAACAGTCCTGGGTCAGTGCCACGGGCACTAACCGCAGCGCGAATTCCGGCCAACAGAGGCGAGCTCTGATTGGCGGAGATTTTGGCACATCAAGCGTTGGCTTTGATGGTGCCGCCGAATGATTTCGGGGAATTTAAGACTCAACTCTAATTTTTCTCTACATAACTTTGTAAATTAAAATGGCGGTTATTCCGGGGCGAACTGGTGGACGTTTGGAAAATTACCGAGGGTTTTTGGCGCCTCCTACGGGTCGGTTCTCCTGGATTCACGGGGTTAAAAGACCGATACTCCTAACTAATTCTCCTAATTTTTCAAAACTCTAAGCAACCTGGCAATTCACGGGATACAAGGGTTGCACTTGTTCCACCTGACCTTCCACCAAAAAGCTAAAACGTAACCATTTAACCACCGTAAAATCCATTATAATTTGGAGCGCCGGTATTTCAGCCGGACCTAATCGATCTGCCGTAGGATTAACAATAGGGTGGCTCCCATAAGAATTATCGGATGACTCCTAACTTGGCCCTTCATCACGATAATTCCATGGGCCCTAAAAAACGCGTAATTATTCCGGTCTTAAGACAAAACAAATGATATTACGGAAACAAAACCGTGAGACACAAATTTAGCCACGCCATGGCGTGGAAATCCCAAACCTCATTGTCGTCACGAGGATTGGACATCTGACCACCCCGGGGTGGAAAAGCGAAACTCTCTCTCTCTCTCTCTCTCTCTCTCNCTAACTTGGCCCTTCATCACGATAATTCCATGGGCCCTAAAAAACGCGTAATTATTCCGGTCTTAAGACAAAACAAATGATATTACGGAAACAAAACCGTGAGACACAAATTTAGCCACGCCATGGCGTGGAAATCCCAAACCTCATTGTCGTCACGAGGATTGGA
>NW_021681246.1:353229-354310 GCF_001412515.2 Diachasma alloeum | reverse complement strand
GTCCATCTGCCTGAAGGGAATCCAAATTTCCTCAGGAATCGAATGGAATTGGTTTTAAGGCTTTTAATTCAAACCAGAGCTGAAGACCAGTTTGTCGCAGCGATGTCAGACAAGATATGAATGTTTTTTTGGGCTCAAACGAAAGAGCGGGTCGAGAAATGGCGTGCTAGGGCCTCTAAACATGACAAATGTCTCTAAAGATGTCTGTTTTCAATTGAAAAGCANTGTAGGAGAAGGAAAAACGCAATTCTGAGCCGTCCATCTGCCTGAAGGGAATCCAAATTTCCTCAGGAATCGAATGGAATTGGTTTTAAGGCTTTTAATTCAAACCAGAGCTGAAGACCAGTTTGTCGCAGCGATGTCAGACAAGATATGAATGTTTTTTTGGGCTCAAACGAAAGAGCGGGTCGAGAAATGGCGTGCTAGGGCCTCTAAACATGACAAATGTCTCTAAAGATGTCTGTTTTCAATTGAAAAGCAGAGCTTTGACAACATTGTCCAATGGTTTGTAGGGGTCTTCCCTGGTTCAAAACCCTCTTTAGAGGCATCAGTACGCCATTTCTCGACCCAGAAAAAATCGCCAGGAATTTCCAACAGGGTGAAGCTCAGCCGTTGACTCAAAATCAAACATTGAAATCTTTTTTAAAATTCCATTAATGGAATGCCATTAATTACTCTTCGATAAAAGTACATAAATTCACAGTGAGTTTATTTACATTTTCAATTTTATTAAACCATTCAATGATATTAGATTGATGTCTTAATTCAAATGAGACTGCGCTACGCAGTGTTAATTCAAAAGAGTCTACTTGGGATACATATGCGTGTAATTAACAGTGGACACCCGGTAGAATCGCGGACCTGGTGCGACGATCATTTGCGCTATAATGGACACATGGGTCATCCATAATTAATATCGACTGCAAATATCACGAATGCAATTTCTACTCCACCGACACTTTTTGATCGTCTGCAAGGACCGTGCGCAGATGCGTTTGTGTACAGTTGTTCCCTCACATTTTTCACAAATCTGTGGATATCCTTGGATGTGTACAGTTGGGGAAGTATGAACGCCCTCCCC
>NW_021681246.1:312782-353151 GCF_001412515.2 Diachasma alloeum | reverse complement strand
TATACAATGCGCAGCCTAAAATTGTCCAAATCGGTGAAAACGAGCGCCGCCATCGGTAATTAGGGGTCCCAATAGTGCGACACATGGCGCCATCCATAATTAACATCGACTGCAAATAAAACGTATCCAATTTCTACTCTACCAACACTGTTTGGCCGACCGCAAGGTTGATGGACAGATGATGTCATGGACAGTTGTTTTTTATGTGCAGTTGAATTTATGTACAGTTGTTCCCTTAGACTTTTCACAAGTCTATGCACAGTCGGGGATATGTACAATCGTGCAAGTATAAACGGACCCCCCCCGCGAATAAAAAAAAAATTTTTTTTAAGCACCTAAAAAAATATTAATATCCATTGCAAAAAAATAATGCATAAATCCCAATGAAAAAGACTGTTAAAATTAAAGTAATTCAAACTCAAAATAATTAATAAACTCGAGAGCCTCTATAGGCCAAAGTTTACATATTAGATATTATAGTATTCATAGAACCATTGTTTTTTATACTAGTTTTTAAGGTTTGTAAATATTGTAAATATTGATTGTTTCGTGAATAAAAACTTGGTTAAACAAAAAAAAATACTGCTTGGATGTGGCTCTGTTGGTAAGGTCGGTTTCTTTATTCTCATTCAAACACCAGAAAACAGTTATTGAATGTAGTGAACATGACGTCACTCTGGATCACGCCACTTCCCCCACTCCCGCAAACCGGGCCATGTCATTGGTCCCGACAAAGTACAGACGACATTGGATCATACTTGGCTCAGTTTAAAGTCTATCGCGATAAAAACATTATCATTTTTAAACAAATAATGTTCAATTATCGTTATCACTATGATGCAATCCTCACTCCCGTCATGACATGTCCAATGATCATTCTCCATTTTTTGTCCCGGCGAGATCGTCAGATCATAATACCCCTGCAATCAATCCCATTGAATTGCAAACCAGATAAATAAAAAAAATATTCGCAGAGGGGAACGAACTGTTACACCGACTCGAATCAGACGGCAGCAAAATAAGAAGCGAAATTCCGAAATGAAATGAAATTAAAATCATTCAAAACCAAAATCCTAGTTTCTAATCTGCGCAAGTGCACGGGGAAATACCCTCGATACGTAATTCCTCTCGACGAATGAGAATTCACCATTGTCGAGGCTCCTCGCACACCCATAACTCACACTCCTGCAGATTCTCGTGTACAGCCTCACAGAGCGGACGCATTTCATCCACAAATCGAGCTTCCACGGGCGAAAATAGAGTTGTAAAAAAATTGAAGCGATCGAGTTGAATCGACTGAACTCATTTGGTTTTCGCGTTTCAATGGTGAATTGATGGAATAAATTGAGTGCAATTATCGACGGGGAGTGCGTTGCTACAGCGTGCGTGTGTGTGTGTGTGGAATTCGCCAAATACTCGTCTAGTGATACGCAATCCCCCGAACACTTGCTGTGCATGTGTACAGGAAGCACGTGGTTGTGTACCGAGTAGAGGCCTCCGCGCAGCGTCAACGCGTCTTCAAAAAGTGGAGAATATCCGTCGAATCCAGACAGTGTCCCAGCCTCCGCGGACATCCACATTATGGCACACGAATAAATAACGATAATAGGGGCGAACATTCAGTGGGCAGTGACGCGCGCTCATGATATCCCACTGCACAACTTGATGATTCGTGAGTCAGACGGAATTCTTCTGAGAATTGAGTGAAAATACGGAGAGCCAGTGGTACGGGGGACTGCTCCGGAGAGCTGAAGGCATTGGGGAGCTTTTTCATCTTGAATTGTCACGTGGGTAGCCGAAAAAGAGCAGCTCAACGACTGCGCTCAGCGCATAACCTGCGATCCAGGGACATTTGTTTGTGAGTTTTTTTATTTATGGTTAAGGCGTCGTGGGACCGAAGTGCAAAGTAGGGAGTTGGAAAAATCGTTTAGGAAGTTGTGGAGATGTAGGACGTGGGGAATGATTTTTTCGTGTGATGGAAGGGATGAAGTTGAAACTAGCAAAGTATTCGTCAGCGGAAAATTCAATTTTGGGGGTATTTAAGTGTGGAGGAGTGAAATAGTAATGTGTAGGGGAGAGTGGGGTAAAACGGACACTTTAGACTTTTATTTTAATTAGGGGGGGTGGGGTAAAATGGACACTTTAGACTTTTTTAAAAATATTGATAACTCATAAATATATTCATCAATTGAGCTCAGGCTAGGGTCATCATAAGGGGGAAGAATTGTACTTTTTATTGAAAAAAAATTACTCCATTTCATCAACAGCTCATCGTGAGCCCCAGGGAATTCTAATGGATTGCTGTTGTTTCTATTAGTTTGTGGTCGATTTTATTGAAAAATTATACAGCTTGTCTGCGCCTTTTTTTTCGATGAAAATGTTTAATGCGAGTTTTTTATTTCTGTTGTGAGACATCGTGGGGCCGAAGTGCAAGGTGGGAATCCTGAAAAATGGTTAGGAAATTGTTGAGACGTATAACGTGAGGGAATGATTGTTTCGGTGAGATGTACGGTTTGAATTTGAGACGAAATGTTCGGATGCACTTTTATTACCTTGACATTATTATCTGGGTTTGGACTGGGGAATATTATTTTTCTCTACTGCAGTCATAAGGAGTTTTGTGGGTTTAGGAGCATTTCTGAACTCGTTAAAGAGAGGTTGCGGTGTCTCTAGGGGATCTGAACACGGGAGCAAGTGCGAAAAATATTATAGAAAAACCCAGGGAATTCTATTGTATTGCTATTGGAGTTTCTATTCGTTTTCGCTCGATTTTATTCAAAATTCTGCAACTTATCTGCACGGTTTTTTTTACTAGAAATGTTTAAACAAAATGGAAAAGATTCTATAGAAAAAATCAATAGAATTAGATTTATCTATGCACATATTGTATTGAGATATCTTCTACACTAATTCCTCGGCTCAAATTTAATTTTTTTTGTTTTTTCTTATTCTTTTATGGACAGGAAAGCACAATAGAGTGGAAAACCTTGGAAAACTCATGTCAAAAAATTGTTATATGAAATGTCTCGATAGAAAAAATTGTATAGAAATAAACCAGTTTCGATTAGATTCTATTTTCTATTGAAAACGTGCAGTAAAGCTGCGGAAGACTAATATAATTTCCAATATGAATTTAATAGAAATCCCATGGAATTTTCTAACGAATTCACCACGTTTGTCTACGAAATCTTACGCCAAGAAATTTTATATTTGTGCGAAAGATGAGGGCAATTGGTTCATATCAAGAAAACGAGTTTTCAAATCAATTCAGGCGAATTTTCCATTTCCATTTAAATATTTTATAATTGAGGCTAAAAAACCATTAAATGAATTAATTCAGTTCAACTTGGTATGAGAAATCGGTTTCTTATCATCAAGACATCATCCTCGCCATTAAGAGAAGCTCGAAATTTTTTGAAGAATTTTTTTTTTAGTGCAAGATATTTTGCTCTTGAAAATTTTCAAGCTACGAGTTTTTTCATATAAGTAAAAATGCACTGCTCAAAAAATTTTGTCGTCTTCAGTGTGTGGTGATCCTGCTTTTGATGACCCATAGCATCAATTCTCAAAAGGACTTTTTTTCTTTTCAATTCAATATTTTTGATTGTTACCCTTAATTTTGATGAGACGGAATGATTATTCAATCGACAACGTTTATGGGTCACATTCATTTTGCACAGTCCTTGCGGTGCGAGAGAATAATTATTTTTCTCCCCAACAGTCACCAGTACAATCTTGTGGATTTCTGGGCAATTGCTGGAAAGGTGTTCTGGTCTCTAAGGGAACTGAGCAGTGGAGGAATAACCTGTGTTACTGGTAAGTCAACATTCAAGGAATTTAATAACTACTGGAATCCATCTATTTCTAATGATCCACGAAATCAATCCACCAAACGATACTCTATTGCATTTCATGTTTTCCATTCAATATTTTTGATTGTTACACGTGTGAAAAAATTTAATAGAAAAACCTAGCAAATTCGCTAGAAAATTCCATTCGATTTCTATTGAAATTTCGATTAGTTTTTGGCGGATTCTATAGAAAAAAATCAGTAGAGTTCGAATTTTCTATACAAATTATCCTATTGCGATATTTTCTATAGAAATTTCTTGGCTCAAATTATCAATTTTTTTGTTTGTTTCTGCTAATGGAAGGAGAAGAAAAATTGAGCACAAAAAACTTGGAAAATTCATGTTGAGGAATTTCTATAGAAAGTATCTCAATAGAAAAAGTTGTATAAAAATCCCACTGATTTTATCTTTAAAATAAAATAAAATAAAATAAAATTCTTCAGTAGAATCGGCCAAAAACTAATACAATTTTCAACAGAACTTCAGTTGAAATCCAATAGAATTTTCTATCTAATTCACTCGGTATTTCCCTGAAAATTTTTCGTACCGATAACCCTTGTTACTCACCTGGTTTTTCAATTCCCATTTTGAATTCACTATTTAAAAAAATTAAACTATTATGCTCCACGTATATGACAAGTGATTATGCACAATCTTTAGACCGCAATTATGGTGGAGGGATTGTCCTATCATATTTTTCAGCAAATAATTTATTATCAGATATCTTTTCTCATCTTGGCTGTCTAACTGCGTGGGGTTAAATTCTATTTTGGTTACGACGTAACCACCTCGCGGTGGCTACGACTCGTAGGGCTTGACCCACTTCGCCAACGTCAGGGCTTGACAAGGATTCTCATTTTTTTTCTCTCATCCTGTGAATGTAGAAAGATATCCACTTAATTTTGAGCATTCTTGGACTATTGTGGCCAATGTCGGGATCAGACCGTCATATTAAGGTTGTTTCTCTATCATTGCAAAAATAGCGACAAAAATGGAGAACGTTATTCAGACATCGCCATAATCATAATTTTTAATTAGAGTTAAATTTTGAACAAGTCAATTGCCAATATTACTCATCAATTTTTTTATTATTATTAAATTAAACATCAATTTAAATACAGTAGAGGCTTCGTATAAGACACCTTAGGGACAGTAGGAGAGTGGAATTACGGGAACCCCTATGCCCCCACTACGCGCGTCCCTAGAGAGGAGAAAAATAGGGATCAGCGGGATTCCCCGTTGTATTACTTAGGCTCCAGCGTTACGGAATTCTCTCTAGACTAGACGGGCGCGTTTAGCGAGTTTCCGGCAACGTTGCGTAAAGGGCAACTTCATTCAACATGAGAACAAATAAGTCATCTGTTGGGAATAATTTGTGTTTTTTAATGAAATTTAAGTTGCTGGTTTGAAATTTTGTCGGAAGGATTGATACATTTTTTTCTACACTGTCACAAATTTTACACTGAATTTTTTGGTAACGGCCTAGGAATTTTCTAGCAAATAACATTTCCACTGGAATTACGAGGAATTTCGCCATTGAAAATTCATAATTTCATGGAAAAATCCGTGAGAACTGTAAATTTCAGTTTAATTATTCCGAAAAAATTAATGAAAAATCGGGGAAATTCAGAGAAATCTCTCCTTGAATTCCACATTCCTTTGAATTTTCAGAGAATTGCTCCAAAAATTTCTGAAATTCTGAGAATTTTAATGAACTTATCATAAAATTGAAGGGAATTTGGCAGTGAAACTTGCAATTCCATTGATTTGTGTCCCTTTAAATCGAATTCACTGTCTTTTTTCGGAAAATTCAGCCAATTTATTTTAACAGTACTAGTGAAGCGGAAAAACATTTTTACTTTTCCAAACACCAAGCGCGATGGGCAACCTTTAGAATAATTGTCGGGTATATCTCAATTTCCGAAAACTAAAACAGACTCGAATACAGAAACACTTAATATTCTCACAACTCATTTTTCCGCAGTACTGCATGGGTTTAGTGAGCCATCCTCAATCATTCAATCATTATTCTAGGGAAATGCGGAATGAAAACATCACGCGGAATGTAAACAATGGACGAAAATATTGTCGTGTTGATGATGACAGTAATTGATGACAAATTGGGGTCCCTGGGTCAATGAGTCGCGTGCTGCGTCAATCAGGAGTTATTCGGCGAGCGAAATCAAACATTGTAATATTCCGATCAATTTCTTTCTCCGTCTCTCTCCGAATTCATCATTAAATTACGTTGTTCTTTAAGGAATTTCCACAGTAAATTTTGGGACTATGGGGTGGAGGAATAGTACATTAGAGTACAAGGGCACAAATTTCGTTTTCAACGAATGTTTGTACAGACCTCGCCTTCGGCTCGACCTGTAAACTACACATTCGTTGAAAACGAAATTTATTACCGAGTGCTCTATAATATTTTATGTCTTCGCGCAGCCTGCTCAAAACTCGACTTATTGCACGGCGCGACATAAAATATCATAGGTTTCGACACTCCGCTGCATCCTTTGAAAAAAAAAATAATGAAATGATGAAAAGTTCGCGGGTGTATTGAAATTTCGTCGTTTGGGCTTCTTTGCACTTATTATTCATGATTAATCAAGTCCAAATAATTTTTATTCCGAAATATTATTTATCCGAATTTTTTAACAAATAAAAATTTTCATGAGAGATTTGACAAGCACGCATTTTTGTTCGACGCAGTTGGTATTCTTGCGTCCCGATAAAATCCTATACTGTACTATAGAATCTATAGTATATGCCTTGGTGGAGTTCACACGATGGCCTCTGCCGCGCGCACTCTAACCTCCCTCAACGTTGCCATGTTCAGCCATCAGTTTCCTCTAACGTAACTAAAATCCCGACGTTACATTTTCAATAATTACAAATAATCCCTGTGGTGACTGTTAATGAAATTGTGGGGATATATTCCTGAAATATATACGGTTCTATTCGCGAAGCGTTTGGATTTTTATTCCATTGTCGATTATTTTTTTGTGATTTTTGAAAAAGTGGCGCCATAAGACTCTGTTGATGACACATTTTTCATATTTTCTCCTCAACAATCTGCGTGGTTCAGGGTTTTGGGACTTCGGGAGGATATTTGTAATCATTCAAAGATTATATTCTCAAAATTCCAGCTCTGCAGTCCATTTCCTTCTACTTTCATATACTTACTGCGGAAGTTCCTTAAGGTGTATCCCTAGAAAATAGGGGTTTCTTACGATTGTCCCCATGTTTCTCAATCAATAACATATTAGGATAGAAAACCCCAGTAACTCATGAGAATGCAATAAATTAAGGATTGACTTAAGCAATTTTGGCGGGAGTTTTTCACAAGAGTAAAATTTTTTATGGTCAAATGCCATGAAACTTTGGCAAAACGTTATTTGAACCATTATAAGATGATCGATCTATCGCTTAGCTCTTTGTCATATTGTCGATATCAACTAAAACATAAAAAACCAAAAAAATCGATATTGACAATATAACGAAGAGCTGAGCGATAGATCGATCATTTTATAATAGTTCAAATAACGTTTTGCCAAAGTTTCATGGCATTTGACCATAAAAAAATTTACTCTTGTAAAAAAGATGCTTGCGTCAATCCTTAAGTGATTAAAATTTTTTTTGGAAATCCGTAGGGACTAACTTTTGAGTGCTATTGTCTTCGAATGTACCTTAATGTTATATCCGTTAAACTTGAGTACAAAATTTGTAGATCCGCAATTTTTTCATTAAAAACAGGGTAGTTGTTCTCAACTGGAATGTGCAACAGATCATTTCCCAGCAATAACTGACGCACATAATCCCCAACACCCCGGTACAAAGATCGACTCGGTAAAACACCATGGTGGAAGTGTCACGTAGGAGGGGTGAGTGGGATTAATAAACGAGCAAGCGGGAAAGTAATGCCAGTTGACCGTTGGTCTGCATGTAGAAACATCATTGGGTAATGTGGCTCAGTGTTTGAAATTATTCGCCCTCCCCTTCTTCACTTGTGCCTTCGCTCATTTCCGGTGTTCTAGGGCAGTGCTCATAGCAGATGCGATGAATTATAATTAAAATCACCGTACATCATCATCATCATAATTATCATCATCGTCATTATTTTTTCGGAATAATAAATTCATCGAATGAAGATCATCTCTGCGAGGCCGTTACGATTCACTTTTTTCAGTTTTGACCTTGAGACTATTAGGTCATCGCACTAAAAGGAAAAAAGACCGAATATGACGAAAATAATTTCTTGTGAAAAACGCTTGGGACGAGAATTTCGTAGAATGAAACAAGCAATGTACGAAATTCATGACCTGAACATGAACAGTCAAAGTAGCTCTACCCTTACGGCAAATTCAAAGATTATTGAAAACTGCAAAAAAAATTGCAGAAAACTCGATTAGATTCGGAATTCTAATTTTTTTTCTCAATTTAACTATCGTTTTGATTTTTCAAAGAAGAAATGTTCAAAAATCAGGATTTAACCCAGTGTCTTATGTGAAAATCAACATTTCCATTGTAATCAAAGATTAAAATCTGAATTTTTTTTTCATTAGATGTGAAAAAATCAAGAATTTTTTTGACGCCTCATAAAAAATAATCCATCGTTTTGCAAATCGATAATTTACCGAGACTGGCTAAACCTCTTTAACGATGAAGTGAGAATTTCCCGACTCAAGAAATAATTGTTTTCGTGTCATGAGATGAGAAAATAGTTAACTACTAAAAGCTTCGACGCAATGAATCACGAATCAGGGACTTTCGTATTTAATGAATACAGAAGTCATGCAAAGGAAAATCTCCAGACATTCTTGAAATTTCTTCATCGCTTGCTCTCAATTGCAATGAGTTTGAAAGAGAGCGATGAACCCATCTTCTTATTTTAAAAAGTTCTTATCGTTTCGAGAATATTATCTTCTTTCGAAAAAAAAACAATTTAATTGTCATGTATTATCTACTTTAGACCAAAGAACATTCCTGAAATATGACCGTCACTTACTCTCAATTAGAGATGTGAACATGAACGTCATACGAGAGTCATGTGACGTCCTATTTTTTTAATCATAATTTAAATAGCATCACATTATTTCCGCTATTTAGATGGGATATGGCGGTCACATAGAATCTATGTCACAAATAATGTCATTAAATCGAAAAGCTATCATGAAATATCGAATACATTGCTATAAATTCTTGTAATTGCAGTCACAATGTCTTCTGAATTTTCAATGTTGTGAGTTTGAATTCTATTTCACATGAAAACGTTCACTAAATTTCTCATTTATCTTGAAAATTCAAGAAAATTGGGTTTTTCATGTTGAAAGATCATTGATTTTTCAATGAAATTTTGAATGTTCCAACTCATCGTGAAAATTGAATATCGCATACAATTCAGTTTTCAGTAGATTGCAAATTCAGAGAAATTATTGTCTGAATTTTCAAAATTGTCAAGGTTTTTCAGTGCCCTATGGACCTGAGAATTGAGAATTACTTAAATATTCAAGAAATCAACTGATTCGTCAATGAAGAATTCTACAGAATTTCATGTAACTTCGTCGTTGTTAAAAATTTCAAGCGTGTTCACTTGAATGTCATGAATAAGTTTCTAACAGTGTAAGCTTGAAGGAAAGCAATAACCCCATCTCCTCATCTCAAACTTTTCCTATCGTTTCGAGAGTATAATGTTTTTTCGGAAAAAAAATAATTTTCCATTCAGCATTGTACTAAGTAGTTTATGCTGAAGAGCACCGATTTCTTGTCTGAAACCTATCGTGGATTGATCAACAATTTATGCAATTTTCTCAGCTCAAGAATGTCCGTAATATTGGGTAACATTTTCTTTTAGTGCGAAGAACGAAATTGCATTTTATAAATTTCCATTTGAAATCAAGGACTTAAAGTTGGCCAGAGGCTAAATTTTCCATCTTGTGACGTAACTTATCGCGTATGAACTGCAAAGTCTGTGAGCTGTTGGCGAAAAATACGAGAAAAAAGGATAAATTTCCCGCATTTGCAGTGAATTTTTACCAAAAATCGTTCAGTAAATTTGACTGACTTTTCCTTGCAAATTTCATTGATTTTTTTCTCTGTGTATGCATCATTATCAGGAGATACAAACAGTGGATTCGTGCTGTATCGGTGGGTCCAAAGTTCAGTGCCAAGACTTGACATACACTCATTGAACGCCACGTGCATCCGATCAACGCCAACATTCTCAGTCTCTATTATACTTATTTTCGAGTGATTTTCGTCATTCAATACTGTTCATCCAACGTGTGGATTCCTTTTGCTTACAAATTCATACCTGCTAACGGTGTAGATCACTTCTCCTTCGATGTGACTCAGCTTTACGATTCTCGTAGTAGATAATCTATTTTGATCAGACTTTCATGTGCGACAGTTGTGATTCTCGGTGGTTACATGGTATTATTATGTAAGGCCACATTATGTCAAAATGATTGGAATTCCGTGGATGGAACTGTGTCGGAAAATGATTGACATTCCATGAATAGTTGACTAATAATTTTCATGAAAGTAGCATTGAACTCGTTCTAGAGCGAAAAATCATGAAATTTCTCATTTTTTAGTAGCAGAAGACCGAGAACTCTCGTACTTAATTGAATTTTCAATGAGAACATGAATATTCAGTAACAAATTACGCTGAATTCTCAATTGATTGAGATTTTAGGATATATTTACCTGAATTTTTGTGACTTATAACAATTTTTATGGAATAATTGAAATGGAATTTATAGTTTGGATTGATTTCCTCATTAAATTGTAAATTCCCGGAGACAAAATTCCAGGAAGTTTCGTCAAAAATTGTTTACAATTCAATATAAATTTAATTTAGGGGGGAAAAATAATTAAAATTCAGATTTCACTGAAATTTCAATTAAATTCCAAATTTTTCAACAGCAGGAGAACGAGAATTATTCTTTACACGAATTTTCAGTGAAAATAAAAACATTTAGTACCAAGTTATGCTGAATTGTTTAATTAATTAAAAACTCTAGAATATACTTAAATTTCTGAATTTCGATGATTTGTATTAATTTCTATGGAATAATTGAACAGAAATTTATAATTTAAATTGATTTCTTCATTAAATTGTGAATTTTCGAAGACAAAATTCCTTGAATTTCTAGTGGAACTATCACTTGATTAAGATTTCCAAGAATTTCGTAAAAAAATTTTTAAAGTGGAGAAGAAATTTTCTGGGGAATGATATTGAATTTCATTCAATTTAAGGGAGAAAAATAATGAAATTTCTGAGTTCACGGAAAATTTAATCAAATTCCAAATTTTTGAGCTTCAAAAAACGAGAATACCCCAATTCACTTCAATTTTCAATCAAAACATGAATATATAGTACTAAATTACATTGTATTCCCTACTAGAACAGCAGATTTTTTCATCTTGAGAGTCACTAGATTTCCAGACACTTACTAAAGTTACATATAAATCGTCATTTTTGAGGGCTCAAATGTAGATCATTCCAAGTCTCAATACTTTTCAGAATTTTTCATTACTTTTCCAGACATTTTTTCCGTTCAATAAACGGAGTAAACATTCTCCCCAGATTTTCAGAATCAGAAAATCCTATTGGACTCAAATTCACAGTTTCCATCGATTATTCCATAAAATTCTGAATTTTCAATGCCGAAACTTCTTGAAATTTCTGTGAAACTATAGTGTGATGAAAATTTTCAAAAAGCAT
Source organism: Diachasma alloeum (assembly GCF_001412515.2). Taxonomy (NCBI): domain Eukaryota; kingdom Metazoa; phylum Arthropoda; class Insecta; order Hymenoptera; family Braconidae; genus Diachasma; species Diachasma alloeum. Next base: position 341,571 of record NW_021681246.1, on the reverse strand, counting down.
ACCGACAATTTCAAACCACAATTTTTAACACTACGATCTTTCCATTTAAAAAATTATGATTTCTTCGATATAATTTGAGACTTCGCGAGTCATTTGAAATTGGCGTCAAAGGAATTCTTCATAATATCAAAGAATGTGCGTGTTTTGTTCTTTAGTTTGTCATCTACAATTAGAATTGTGTCGACTGGATTGAATACTGCACAGTCACAACACTCCGTCCTCGGTCTATGATGTAAATATAGACGTGTACTGGTCAAGAGAATCACAATGAACTTCTTAAGCGGTGCGAGATGTGCGACAAACGCGATACTGTTTCTATCATTTAAACTATCAAATGAAACTGTTATGCATGTTTCATCGGCGATTTTATATCTCATGATCCTCAATAATAGGATGTCCTTTTCCTTATAAAACGAAGAAAAAAAGAAAAATGAAATAGTATATTTTATCACGTGTGCGCAAAATCCCAGTTTTCATACATTGTGATGAAACATAGGGTTCGACACTCGTGGGAAAAGCGTTTTTTGATGCATGGGAGAGTAGAACTTGCCTTCGGCGAGCGCTACACGTCTCCCACGGGTNGCACCGAGCGTCTCATTTACCCTCCTTGGAGCACCGATTATTCAAGTGCCGCGGTAAACTCTCTTTACCCCCTCTCGACAGAGCCCGAGTAAGCGCCGTTTATCGGGCCGAGTGACGAAAAACACTTTCTCGTCACCCTGTCCATAAAACGTTGTTTTACGGACAAGGTGATAAATAGTACATTTCGACACTAGGCCGTGAGGAACTTTTCTGGCGAATATGAGATTACAGGACGAGCCGAAGGCGAGTTCTGTAATCATATGAAGTAAAAAAGTTCCCACGGTCGCGTGTCGAACAATAATTTTTGTCATTAGGCCCGAAAACCGCGATTTAACCGAGCGAAGCGAGGTTAAAATCGCGGTTTATCGGCCCTAGTGGCGAAAAAGTGTTTTTGGCCCAAAAGTTTTTCCGCAATCGTAACTCGCCTTCGGCTTGTGCTATGAACCTCCCACGAGCAAAAAAACCCTTTTCCCACGAGTATCGAACGATATTTTTCATCACAATGTGTGGAGAAGGGACGAAGCGTGCCTAAAAAGTTACTTTTTTGCACAGCGTGATGAAAAAAAAATATATTTCGTCACGATGCGTGGAAAGTGGCACTTTGCGGACGCGGAGCGTGTGTAAAATTTCACTTTACGCACAAGAGACGAAAAAAATACTATTCTCCTTGATTCTCGGTAGACTGAGATGAAAAAAACACTTGAGAAAGAGTTTAATCCTTTGTTCCGATAAATAATGTTTCTTCCAATGACAAATACTTGATTCCGCAATTGAGAGGTGAAGCGCATTGCGCGTGCTTTTATCTCAGAGCGAAGGCCATCAGTCGATGGATACCGGGATCATTTATATTTTTTCTTGCAGAGGGAATCAAGAAACCCTTGGTGGGCAAGTGAAAAAAAAACAACAGAGGTCACCAGCGATATAGACAAAGAAAAAAAATTTTTTTTGAAAAGGAAAGGTTAAGTAAACCTGATCACCATGATTGTGGAAGACAAACTGTGAGTCGCATCGTGTGTCATACCATTTTACTGTAGAATTTTGAGAGTTTTAGATTTATGAGCAATATGTTTTAAAGCATGATTCAAGTGTAGTTCGCTTTGCACGATTTTATGGAAAGAAATTAAATCTCCTACGCTCTTGCACAGATAAACACAATTGCCAATTTGAGAATATTATTTTTGAGTGATGACCCATATTTCTAGTTTGAAAATATTATTCTCTCTGGAGCTGGCAAGTTTAACACATGCTATTTGTATGAATAATACGCTAGCTGTCTACCACCGATTGCGCCACCTGTGGCGGAAAATGACAAATTGTAGGTAGAAAAAACAAATGATTTGAACTTTTTTTTAACCCCTCAAGTACGGCGTTCATATGCCATGTGGATCTAAGCGAAAATGCATGACTCTTTTCGAAATTATGACAGATAATGAAATTAAACTGACTCAATTTGATTCGATTTGATTTGAAAGCATTTATTTGTTTCCAGGGGTGAACACCCCCTAGGAATCCCCTAGGAAATATGATAACACCCTCTAGGAGATATGAACGGGGAAAGAGAATAATCGATTAATTTTCAATAATCATATGAGGTCAACCTAAATTGTAATCATTCATTACAATTTTAGCTAGTTCGAAATCCATTAGAGAGAGCTTTCATTATGTACATGTGAGTTCCATAATTCTTCATCCATTAGAAGTTATCGAATCTCAGTGAATATTGAGCCCTCATTAGACTTGGAAACAGAAGGACCCCGTACGTGAGGGGTTAAATCACTAGCGAAGCGACAAAATTGTTCAAGTCGATTTGGCCCTTAGACTTAGCTGAGTTTTCGAGGAATATCTCCGAATCTAAGGGAGATAACAAAATTATCGTAATCACCTTTTTTGTAGCTCTAAATTCGCTCTACAAAGAAGGTTATGACAAACATTTTGCTATCTCCCTTAAATTTCGAGATATTTATTGAAAACTGGCCAATAGCTGAAATCTACTTGAACCGTTTTACCGCTTCACTACTGAAATCTCCATCTGCCCCTGAATGTCATAACCATATTTGAATTTAATCGAACCGTACTGCAGAATTCATGCAGACTCAAATCCACATCAAATTATAAAACATTTTTCGATATTAATCTCAGTATTTTATTTTTAAAGTGCACTTACCCTTGATATTTCGAGGAATGCAATGTTTACTGTTTTTTGCAAAAAAGTCTTCACAAATTGCCATGTACCATTTTTTTATTCTAACGATGTTAAACGGGTGAGTCAACTGGGTACGTCGATACATTTTCTACGTCGAGGGATGTCGGTCAACTCGGTTGATTGTCAATACAAAAACACGTGACATCAAATACAAGTGCCGTGATCGTGCAAAGTTTCACTTCTTAATCTCATTAAATTTTACTTTCCATCTGCCGACAAAGTTCAATGTTCAACAAACATAAAATATGCGCGCATAAAAAAAAGAAATACTCCTTCGTCCCGTGTTTCAAAGGTCATGTGAACGAGTTATGGAAACCTTCAATAATTACTGGAGTTTTATTATCAGAGATCCTTGATAGTGATTATTTGAAGATCGACCTGCAAGTGATGATCAGCACAGGGCGTCAAAGTCCGCCGATGGAATCGTTAGACATTGACCGCAACTGAATGATTACTTTGTCTCTGAATGATAAGTCTGAGGGTTGAATAATTATAACTGCCATTGTAATTGATGATTATTTTTTAAACTAAAAAAAAAAAAGAAGCAGAAACTTTTCTCAAGCTATCTGACATGCGTGAAGAAAATTGTTCATTAATAATTATCGAGTATGAGATTAGCAAAATTGGCATTTCTTATTTCATGAATTTCTGTAATTATTCTCGGTATGAATACTCCTAAATGGAATAATCTCATTGGAATAACGACAGTTTGCTTCTGAATGGGTTCTCTGTTTTGAAATTCTTATTTCATTCTTCTCTTGTGCTATTTTTTCACGTCATCAAAGCGTTGCGTATTATTTCGTTCTGTCAAATAATTCTACATTCAGACCCTCTCAAGACTCGAATTTGTTTTCAGTCCGGGTTTAATCAAGGTTCAATCAAGGTTTAGTCAGCGTATAGCCGGGATTTAATCAGGGTTTATTCAGGATTTAGCCACAGTTTAACCCAGGTTCTGTCAGAAGTTAGTTGGGACCATGAAGTAATATGAATAAGTATTCAACATAATAGACTGGTGACTGAGTTTAATAGAGATAGAGATTTTGATATAAAAAGCTCATGACGGTATTGTGCAAATTGATAAGCAATGATGCTGTTCTCAGCATTTTTCAACTTGATTAAGAAGGCATTGAAATATACTTTTCAAGCCCTGATTTAAGTGCTATTACTGATGATTATTTCAGTAATCATGAAAAAACCGATTTTTTCTTTCAAATCGCATAAACAATGTGCTGTAACTCAACAACGAATTGTGCGACCCACATCATATTCTGATAGAATCAAGAGGGTATTGTTATCAATTTTTTGAGCCGTGACTAATTCCATTTTGATGACTATTTTTTGAGTGATCGTTGAAAAATTGATTTTTTGGAAAAATATCAATTTTTTCGAATCTGTATGAAAAATTAAATTCTTACACGTATGAAGAAATCCTATAGGATATAGTATGGGAAGTCTTACAAACTATTTTTTCGTACAAATAGGAAGCTGTTCTAATTTTCCCCAGGATTTCCTAATAGTTGATGAAATAAATTGAATTATGATTTTTTTTGTAATGAGTAATAGTACGAAATGTATTATTCATTGCGATACTAATGAGAAATGAACATGAAAAAAGAAACAAATTATTTTTTAATCAAAAATGGCACAAAATTTATTTTCATTATTATATCAATGGAAAATGAAAAACAAAAAATTTCTATTTCTGTCGTGGTGAAGGATGAAACCAAATTGATTTTCCATTATCGTAGTAATGGATAATAGAAAACCAAAAATTCCAAGTTTAGCCGTGAATAATAAAGTCAAATTACTTTTTCAGTATTCTAGAAGTGGATAATGGAAAATTTAAAAATCCCGTGCCTTTCGTCGTGAATAATAAAAAATCCATCTTCTCCCTCAACCCTTCGATAAAATGTTAATAAAATAATTCTATTTATACATACTTGAATGAATTTGAAACATCACATTTGGAGAAACCATCAGAAAGCTCACTTTCAGGGAAATTCATGAAAAATTCGAAATTTTCAACAATCATCATAAAAATCAAATCAACCTATATAGCTATCGTAATCATCTTTTAACTTCTACTTAATGGCATCAAAACAGACATTTTAAGCTACGATTGAATTCATTTGAAGCATGATATTTTGACAATTTTCAAATAAATCAAAATAACGATTATTGCTGTCGCCTTCATCTTCGAACTCGGTCAAAAGGACATCCAAACAAATTTTTCAAGCCATCGTTCAATCAATCCAGAACATTTTTTGACTTATCGTGGGACAACCGATTTTCGAAAAAATTCGAAAATTAAAAGAACTAATCGATGAATTAAATTTTAATTAATGGCGACGGATAGGGCTCAGTAGATCCTACATTTGAAAGATAAAGTTTCAATTCCATCCATTCATTAGCGAACAATTGAAGAAACACACAAATTGCATTTTTGGTCTTTTTGGATCCTACTGGATCGATATAACACAAAAAATTCAAAACGTAAATTTAAACGATTGCAAAGTTTCCATTCGCACACCATGAATTCCTCAATACTCATTCATAATATCATGAAAAATATTCACACGTTATAACATTGATGAAAATAATATTTGTGCCAATTTCACTGTATTCCTGAAAAGAAAATTATGAAATTCGATTGATCCCTCAAACTTTGAGAAAAAAAAATAGAAAAAAGACCACATACATACATACATACAGACGTCAACTAAAAATCGCACAAAAAATTGGAAACTGAAATTTGAGCGATTAAAAAGCTTCCATTCGAACGCAAAATTACGAAAATAAAATGTTTTGCTAAAAAATAACATTTTGAATTAATTCAAAATCATAATAAATAAATGAGATTAGAAAATGCAATTATCTGCACGTTTTTTCCTTGCAACAAGAAGATAATATATTGTCTTGTATTGTATTGTGAATAATGTATCGGTAAAAATAATTTTCCCCTCAGCCCAATACAAGACAATACGATACATACGCATTGTATCTGTATATCCTCGAAATTGCTGCAAGATCAAACTGGACCAAAGTCCGCGTACGATAACGAGCTACGATTATTTTCCCTCATACGATCTCACCTATGCCTAGTTGACCACTAGATACGAAAATCAGTCACCGCATTGACCGCGGCCGTGAGAGGATCGCCATTCAATTCCTAAAGCGTTTTACATGGCAACGATCTGAGAACAACACGTGTTGCGAATACCGAAGAAGTTTATACTGTTATTTTCTCTCCCTGATACCTTGACATCATGTCTGATCAAGTTTGTACGGTGGAACTAACGCCTAAAGTGAAACGTCGCAGGTAATAAAACAAAGCGCTGAAGAGAGAATCATTCACTGTACGTTGAACTGGACCATTCTTGGTAATGTGGGTCACTTACTCCTGTCATTTACTGTTTTAACTCTGTGCAAAAAGCTTTGGCATTTAAAATTTCTGCAACCTCCTGAAGCTGACGGAAAAAATTAATTTTATCAAGGGAATTTCATTTGAACCAACTATCATTTGTTGTTAATTTTCAAATAAACGTGATCTCATAGTGAATACCAGTTATCTCTTCTTGAGATCCATTTGATTGGGAGAAATTGAACTTCTCTAGAATTGAAGTTCCTTTCATTTGTCGCAATAATGAGAGTATTTGATTTCTTTCTAGTTAAAAGTTTGCTAACTCCAGAAATTCGTTGGTTTCCTCTAAAATCAAAATTATTCTCATGACTAAATACGTTGTTATCTCAACCAACACGATCATACGTTGTTCCAAGTAAATTATAATTGAAGTGAGCAGTTCGTATGTCGAATCAGGATGAATATTGTTACGCGGAAAAAGCTTTGAGATTGTAGTAAGATGTCGTTGAGTTGAAAGAAGTTTATATTTCTTGACTAAAAAAATCGCATAAGTTTACAATAACAGAATCACAGATTACGGCAATTCAACACAAACTTGGATATCACAAATTTCGTTCAATGTGATGTACGGAAAGCTCAATTTAAACATCGGCTTCATTCGAGAAAACAACATTCAATTCATTCCTCAATGTAATCATCTCCTAGGTCCGAATTTTTGATCAATTCATGAAAGTAGAAAATTGCTCGACTGGAGATTATATTAGGTTAAAAAAAATAGAACTTTTCCATTTTTGTGGTGAATACATGTGACTCGACGCCAAGGACTGGTTTATTTGATTCAAGTAAATGTATCTCAAGAAGAAATAATTGGCATTCACCGTAAGATCTTGTTTATTTGAAATTGGTTCAAGTATATAATACTTGTTCCAAGAAAGAAACATCTCAAAATAATTTTTTCCGTCAGCGTAGTTGAATGCTCTTGAGAACAACTGCTGCTAATTCTGCTTCAGTAGAAACTTGTAATTAGCAATTGGCCACTTTGCACTATTTCGAACTACCACACATGCTAATTATACCTAACGGCTCCTTCTGACTTGTCTGCCAACTGAGATCTTCCTTAAAATCTTGTACACGAGTTGCATTTACCAGAGAATTCAGGAACACTTGCTTTTGAAAATACTTCAGTTGCTATCTTTATTTATCCAATGCTGATAAATTCCTGACTAAAGCTGTGAGATTGTATAATCCATGTCTGCTGCACGGAGTTACATAAGTCGATAACAACGCATTGAAATGCTCAACAGTCTGATTGCTATAATTAATATGAAGTGTTAATAAGAATCGCAGAACATTATTTTTGCTTCTCAATAGATATCCATTCGCTGTAATTGTAATACTGAATAAAAATTATTGGAATTTATTGGAATATTGGAATTTCATTGGGAGAGTCCAAACTCTTGACAGATCATCAAAACATTTTGATAAATTCTGCCTCTTTAATTCACTCATTCATGATTAGAGTAATGTCAACATTAGATTAAGCCTTTGAAGGGCTCAATGTATCATTTCAAGATTTTTAATAATACAAATCTTGAATATTAATAATATTTTTATTTATATATTTTTATCTATCAACTCTTGGATATTATTAATATTATTTTTGTTTCTCATAACTTATCCATTCGCTGTAATTATAATACTGAGTAAAAATTCGTGCCAGCTCATTAGGAGAGTTCAAACTCTTGACAGCTACTCACTACATTTGATAATTTCAGATTCTTCATTTTTTTTGCTGCAATTATGCATGATTAGAGTAGTGTTAATGTTAGATGCAAAACTCGTTAATTATGTTGTTTGCTATTTAGAACAATAGTTTAAATTTATCATTCAACAATAAATAAATAACATCGATAAATAAAATACTCAACACCATTAAAATTATTTCTGTTCCCTATTAATCTTCAGATCGCTGTGATTATAATACTGAATAAACATTAGTGGAATCTTATTGAAAGATAAGACTCACAACATTTCAATAATTTCAGATTCTTTAATTTATTTGCTGCAATTATGCATGATTAGAGTAGTGTGAATTTTGGATTCAAAACTTGTTGATTATGTAGTAGGGACTACTTTAAAGCAATATTTTCAATTCTCCACTCAACAGTAGATAAATAAGATCGACGAATACAATACAACACCATTATCATTATTTTTGTTCCCTGTTAATCATCAATTCGCTGTGATTATAATACTGAATAAAAATGAATGGAATCTCATTGGGAGAGTCAAAACTCCTGACCCCTAATCACATCATTTTAATAAATTCAGCCCCTTAAATTCCTTCTCAGTAATTACGCATGATTAGAGTAATCGCAATGTTAGATGTTAAACTCGTTGATTATGCAGTCGCTATTTAAATCAATAGTTTCAATTCTCCATTCAACAGTAGATAAATAACATCGACGAATAAAATACTCAACACTATTAACATTATTTTTGTTCCCTATTAATCATCAATTCGCTGTGATTATAATACTGAATAAAAATGAATGGAATCTCATTGGGAGAGTCAAATCTCCTGACCCCTAATCACATCATTTTAGTAAATTCAGCCCCTTAAATTCCTTCTCAGTAATTCCGCATGATTCGAGTAATCGCAATGTTAGATAATAAACTCCAGCTGCTATTTAAATCAATAGTTTCAATTCTCCATTCAACAGTAGATAAATAACATCGACGAATAAAATACTCAACACCATTAACATTATTTTTGCTCCCTATTATTAATCATCAATTCGCTGTGATTACATACTGAACAAAAGCTAATGACTTCTCACTGGGAGAGTCCAAACTCTTGACAGCTACTCACAACATTTTGATAATTTCCGATTCTTCCCCTCGCCGCAATTACGCATGATACAGTAATGTCAATGATAAATCATAAACTCGTTGATTATGTAGCTTGCTATTTGGGACGACACTTTCAATTATTCTCTGGTCGCCATTCAGCACTCGATAAATAACGTTGATACTGTCCACAGTGAGATGGAGAGTTTTTGGGTGAGCGGAGCAATCACAGCGATAAAGGCACTGTCTTACGTCTACGATCTCCTAACATTTCCCGTGTATTTAATTCTCCAACGTCCCTGGGAAAAGAGGAAATTGTCGAGACGAGTCAAGGCCAAACCAATCGCTAAGGACGACAACTCAATAACATACAGAAATATTGATGATCCTGGACCAATACACGTTAAACTTCAGCGACAAAGTGTGGATACACTTGAGAAAGTATTGCGTTATGCCGCTGAAACACACGGAGGCAAAAAATGCCTGGGGACGAGGCAAATACTCGCGGAGGAGAACGAAGTCCAGCCCAATGGCCGAGTGTTTAAAAAGGTCAGTAATAAGGAAAAAACAAGCGGGGGGTTAAGTCTGTCTGTCGGAAGGCATGTGACCGTCACTTGATGCGTTATTTGTCTTTTGCTTCGGAATGGAAGCCCTGTTGTTGACCGATTTTTCGATTTTCTAATTTTGATTGCAAATGGTCTAGAATGTTATGAAACGTGAAGAAATGATGTTTTTAGGGCCATGTCTGTGTGCACGTATCCGACAACTTGGGTTTTTGGTGATTAATTTTTAGAAAATTGAACTTAAATACGGGGAAATTTGTAGATAAAAATCGGAAATTTTGGATCATTGTAGCTATTATTGAACTCAACTTTGGCGCGCTGTTGCAGCCGGATCGGTCCAGTAGTTCTTGAGATATAATGCTCACTTCAATTATAATTTACTTGAAACAACGTATGATCGTGTTGATTGCGATAACAACGTATTTAGCCGTGAGAATAATTTTGATTTTTGATTAAACCAACGAATTTGGATAGGGGTCATTTGGTCCAAAAACAATTCGTCCAAAATCACTAGGTCTAAAAATCATTTCGTCCAATTCGGCCCAGATTAAACGGCATAAACACACCATAAACACAGGTAAATACAAACACAAACCCGCGAAACTCAAAACCAATGAAATGTCATTGTTAAAAAAGAGTATTTTCAAAATTTTAAATGTTCCAAATGCTGCAATTTTCGTTTTTGTTTCTTTTTTTTCCCTTAAAATTGTATGCCAGAAATGTCATTGTTAAAAAAGAGTGTTTTCCAAATTTTAAATGTTCCAAATGTCTACCATTAAAATTGTTTCAATTACTTGAAATGTTGAAAAAAAATCCCTACATAATTTCCCATTTCCCAAAATAATCCGCATTTTTTTGGACCAAAATTACATTGGACAAAGAAAATATTGGACTAAAGAATGATTGGACGAAATAAAATTGGACCAAAAACTTCATTGGACGAACTGACGTTGGACGAAAAGAGATTGGACCAAAAGATTTTGGACCAAACGTACCGGAGCCACGAATTTCTGGAGTTGGCAAACTTTTGGCTAGAAAGAAATCAAATACCCTCATTACTGCGACAAATAAAAGGAACTTCAATTCTAAAGAAGTTCAATTTCTCCCAATCAAATGCATCTCAAGAAGAGATGACCGAGATTCACTACGAAATCATATTTATTTGAAAATTAACAACAAAATGATAGTTGCTTCAAATAAAATTCTCTGGATAAAATAAATTTTTCTGTCAGTGCATTCAGAAGCAAAACACCCAATCAATACCAAGGAAAAAACAGTTTTCCTTACGAAGTCATTGAGATTCACTACCAAGGCCGTAATAATTGATTTGTTTATGTTCTGCAGTACAAGATGGGCGAGTACAAGTGGAAAAGTTACACAGAAGTCGAGCGATTGGCTGCATCGTTCGGCCGTGGTCTCCGTGAGCTCGGTATGACAAAGCGCAAGAACATCGTAATATTTGCCGAGACAAGGGCAGAATGGATGATTGCAGCGCATGCATGCTTCAAGCAGGATCTGTCTGTTGTAACAATTTACGCAACTCTCGGTGATGAAGCCATTGCCCACGGAATCAACGAAACTGAAGTTGACACTGTAATAACGAGCCACGAGTTGCTGTCAAAATTCAAGAGGCTTCTGTCATTGGCACCAGCAGTGAAGAATATCATCTACATGGAGGATCAGTTGGTGCCTTCTGAGACCGTTGGATTTAAAGAGGGCGTCAGTCTCATTCCATTCTCAGACGTCATCAAGAGGGGAAACACGTCGGCTCTGGAGTCTGTTCCCCCCAAGGCCGAGGATATTGCCATTATTATGTACACGTCTGGCTCCACTGGAATTCCAAAGGGCGTTCTTCTGTCGCACAAGAACATGTTGTCAACTCTGAAAGCCTTCTGCAGCAGCATAACAACCCTCGAGGACGATATATTCTTTGGATTTTTACCTCTTGCACATGTCTTTGAATTATTGGCTGAGAGTGTCGCTATTCTTGCTGGAATTCCCATTGGCTACAGTTCACCACTCACCATGATTGATTCAAGCAGTAAAATAATGAGGGGATGCAAAGGCGATGCTGCCGTGCTCAAGCCAACTTGCATGACTGCTGTTCCCCTCATTCTGGACAGAATTTCCAAGGGGATCAACGAGAAAGTCAAGAAATCGGGAGCACTGAGCCAAGCAATATTCAATTTTGCTTATCAGTACAAACTCAAGTGGACGAAGAGGGGGTACAGCACACCACTCTTCGATCGTTTCATTTTTGGCTCGGCTAAACAAGTACTTGGGGGGAAAATTCGGCTTATTCTCTCTGGGGGCGCTCCACTCACTCCTGAGACTCACACTCAGGTGAAAATTTGCCTCTGTGTGACTCTTACTCAGGGATATGGACTGACTGAAACGTGCTCATCAGCAACTGTTATGGATTATTACGACAGAAGTACGGGGAGAGTTGGTGCACCTGTTATTGGCTGTGACATCAGATTGGAGAATTGGGAGGAAGCCAGTTACAGGGTCACTGACAGCCCCTATCCCAGGGGGGAGATCATCATTGGTGGGGAAAATGTGTCGCAGGGGTACTACAAGATTCCGGAGAAGACTCAGGAAGATTTTTTCTTCAAGGATGGAAAACAGTGGTTCAGGTCTGGGGACATTGGGGAGGTACATCCTGATGGCTGCATCAAAATTATTGGTGAGAGTTTATTCTTTGTAATTCTGGGGTTTTTTTGTCGTCTTTAAGGCGTTTCCTCGTCAAATCAAGGTTGAACTTCCCTACTAATCTGGAATTAATAACAAAAAACCGAATATGCACTTTTTTGTTTTAATTCAATTAATCCATTCGGAAACAAATTGCCAATTTATTAGCAAAAAAACTATACTCGATTTACATCTGTGTCATGGGCCACTTGTTTTCATTATTTTTACTTTTTAACCGAAACACCTTAAATTCAAGTTTTGGATTTTTTTGATTTTTTTCAACCCACTGTAATCCAAAAAGTCTGAAAATTTGTATGTGACAGAGCTTTTCTTTCACTGTTCGCTAATGAGTCGATGCCATTTAATCCTTTTTTGCAAATGTGGGTATTGTTGAGCCCTATCGATCGCCGTTAATTAAAATTTAATTAATGACTAAAAACAGGTGGGAAATTGCTGAATATCTCCGAATCTAATGGAGATAGCAAAATATTCGTAAAGACCTTTTTTGTGGCTCTCAATTCGCTCTGCAAAAAATATATTCACAAAAATTCTTCTATCTGCCTTAGATTACGAGATAGTCATTGAAAATTCATCAATAGTCAAAGTCGATTTGAACCGTTTTACCATTTGGCCCCTGAATTTCTTGAATAATGGCTTAAAAATTGTTTCCATGTCCCTTTGAGCGATTTTGAAGATGACGTTTTCTTTTTTCAGATCGTAAAAAAGACTTGGTGAAGCTCCAGCTTGGCGAGTATGTTTCTCTTGGCAAGGTTGAAGCTGAATTAAAAACCTGTCCACTGGTTGAAAATATTTGTGTATACGGTGATGCGCATAAAGCGTACACAGTGGCACTTGTAGTGCCAAATCCTCGACTTCTCGATGAGATTGCTATTAACCTTGGCATTACCAATGCCAGTCTCGAGGAGCTCTGTGAAAATCCTGTGATTGAGAAAGCTGTGTTGCAAGAGTTAATCGAGCAGTCTAAGAAATGTGAGTTCAGACCACTGAATTTAATCTTATTATTCTCAGGGGAGAATAAAAGAAAAAAAACGACTATTTGCCGCAATTCAATTTGATTTATATTCAGAATAAGTTGAATAACAAGAAATTAAAAAATGTATCTGATTTACGGTGACAAATGGCGGCCTGTCACCCAATATCATGCAGGGGGAAGACTGATTTCGTAAATCTTTTCCCACACTGCACAGAGACATTTATTACGGAAAAGGCTCTTTGAAAAAAGTTGTAATATTTTGGAGAATTTTTTAATCACACTTTTATCACATAAAAATGGCAGATGACTACATACCACTGTTTTAAAACTTGAGATACCTAGCTGTCACTTCCCATGAGGAGTTAGTGTTTTGTTATCCACCATGGAAAATGACAGCTAATAGATAATTTGCCACAGCAAATCAGATGTTTGTAATTTCCACTTTTTTCAACTCATTCTGAATCTCAATTAAAAGCGCTCTTTGAAAAAGTTCAGAATTTTTTCTTTTTTTTTATCATTCTATCATAATTTTTGGGAATTTCTACTCATGATGCACCACTCAATTGACAATTTTGGATTATGAAAGATAAAAAAATCCTGATAACATTCGAAAGATAGTACACTCGGGCCTTAATCAAGAAAAATAAAAGGATCATATTGTTACGCTTCAATTTTCATTTGCAGCCCAACTACAGAGGTTCGAGATCCCGGGGGCTGTGAAACTGTGCGCAGAGCAGTGGTCGCCAGACATGGGTCTCGTCACAGCAGCCTTCAAACTGAAGAGAAAAGCAGTGCAAGAACGCTATCAACACGAGATCAATAGAATGTACGCATCGTGATGTTCAGCCAAATGCCCCAAGTGCAGGACTAAAGCCTGGAACGACAACAAAAGAAAATCTTAAGATCGAATTCGTCATACGCAATAACCCCTCTCCCTTCCCCAACAAGCAGTAACAATGAGTATTGATGGTAAAACGGAAGCTCAGATTATTTGCGGTGAGTTTATGTAACTGTTGTGAATAGAATTGAAACACCAGTTCAAAACTGCGATCAAGCATCAAACACGAGAAAATTTCATAGAGAAACCTAGTGAATTGTATAGAAAAATCCAACGGATTTTTATTGAATTTGTACTGAAAATTGCTGGAGTTTTGCTAGGCGTTTTTTAGTAGAAAATATTCTGTAGAAAAAATTGGTATTTCATCTTTCGATACAACTTTTTCCATTGAGACATTTTTTGTAGGAATTCCTCGACTCGAGTTTTCCTATTTTTCTTCTATTTTCATTTTTTTAAATCAAACAAAAAATTGAAAATTTGAACCGAGGTATTTCTATAGAAAATATCTCAATAGAATAAATTGTATCGAAAAATTCAATTCTATTGAACTTCTATTGGATTTTCCTTCAGCTTTACTACGTCTTTTAATAATAAAAAATATCCACTAGAAACTTTTCTATCGAAAAAATCCCAATTTGATTTTTCTATACAACTTTTTCCATTGAGATATTTTCTTTAGGAATTCCTGGACATGAGTTTTCCCATTTTTTCCGCTCCAATTTCTTCTATTTTTATTTTCAAAAAGTAATCAAATGAATTTAGAAAATCGGAGTCGATGAATTTCTGTAGAAAATATTTCAATTGAATAAGTTATATCGAAAAATAAAATTCTATTGGAATTTACTGCAGTTTTGCTACGCGTTTGTTGACAAAAAATATCCAGTAGAAATTATTTCTATAGAAAAAATCAGAATTTTATTTTTCTGTACAACTTTTTCCATTCAAAAATCGAATTTATAATTTTTGTGTACACAATATTTTCCATTTTCTATATTTTTCGAAACAAATAAAAAATCGAATCGTTCTATATTTTTCGAAACAAATAAAAAATCGAATAGATTCACTGGGTTTGTCAATGAAATTTTTTCAGACGTGATAAAGTGGAAAGTCGAAAGTAATTTTGGTTATGAGACCGAATCTTACGTTTTTTTTCTACCACACAATGAAACTCAAATACCTCCTGATGATGAGCGATAAACATAACGAGTCTTTCCTAGACTTGACGTCGACTGTAATACAAAAGCACACAAGGATTAATCCCCTTTGTTTTTCTACTTTTTTTTATTGATCCTTTGCGAAACTTCCACGATTGATATACTCATGTTGGTGATGATATTAATTTTCTCGGTAGAAAAAAAAAGAAAATGTTGCTCCTATAAGATTGAATATAAATCATACACTATATATTTTTGATCGAGTTTTTGGATTCTATCGTCGAAATGGAATTCAATTATTTTTTTAATGATGTCAAAATGCCCAGGAGCTGTCGCGCTAGTCGTCACTGTTGTACATTCGTTGTCTTTGATGGAATCTGTTCTTTCGCGATTGAAATGACGGGGAAAATGTTGATTAAAGTAAATAATTGTTGACGTCACAATATTTCAAATGATGCTTTTCCGCTTGTTAGATGTAAAGGAGAGAAGTGCAGAGCGATTGATAATTTCAGACATTCGTTGAAAGTCATTTTCCTCATTTTTCACAATTCACAATTTTTGTTTCCTGCGACAAGAATTGGTAATAGACTCAAATGCTCGCACAAATTTAATGTCACAATTTTTTATTGATTATTCAGAGAGGTCAGGAAAAATGGTGAAAGGCGATTGGTAATTTATAACAAACGTTGAAAATAATTTTTCTTACTTTTCACAGTAGTTCACAAATTTTAGTTGTGCACCAATTTAGCACTGGTCAAAGCCTCAACTGTTACTATTATTTCAAGTCCTCTCAGTTTTCAAAAGTTCGAGCACATTTTTGTTCTCTGATACTTATGAAGTATCATAAATTCACTTTTTTGCTTCGTTGGAAGTTGAAATTGCCTAATGCATATGACTTTATATTATATTCAAATATGTGTACGAGTCGTTCCTGTCAATGTCTCATATGATTGTTACTTCAAAGTTAATGAGAATGAATGAGAAAACTGGGTAATGTTAATTTGGAAAGTACAAACTCATTTGTCACTGCGAAAAAATCTTGAAAAATGAGAGATTTATTGCCAATGTCATCGAGGCACTTCGACGGAATCATTAATTATTTAGAAAAGTCTATAAAAATGGTGAAAGGCGATTGACAATGTAAAACAATCGTAGAAAATCGTTTTTCTTACTTTCCATTGTTCACAATTTTTTTGTTTCGTGCGACCAGAATTGTTAATAGATCCGAATGCTCGCACAAATTAAGTGCTGATCAAAGTCTCAAATGTTACTGTTATTTCAAGTCCTCTCAGTTTTTAAAAGTTCGAGCACATTTTTGTTCTCTGATACTCATGAAGTATCATAAATTCACTTTTTTACTTCGTTGGAAGTTGAAATTGCCTAATGCATGTGACTTTCTATTATATTCGAATATATGTCCAAGTCGTTCCTGTCAATGTCTCATATTATTGTTACTTCAAAATCAACGCGAATGAATGAGAAAACTGCGTAATATTAATTCGGAAAGTACAAACTCACTTGTCAAGATGCAAAATCGTGAGAAAGGGAGATTTATCATCATCGAGGCACCTCGACAACATCCGCTTGATTATTTTTATGATGTAGAGAAAATACTGGAAGACCATTGATAATTTGAAACAATGGATGAAATCCATTTTTCTCTCTTTTCACAGTTCTTCACATTTTTTTTTGTCTTTCGTACAGATCCAAGTCTCAAATATTACTGTTATTTCTAGCCCTATTACTTTCGAAAAGTACGGGCACATTTTTGTTCTCTGCAACTCATGAAGTATCATAAATTCACTTTTTTGTTTCGTTGGAAGTTGAAATTGCCTAATGCATGTGACTTTCTATTATATTCGAATATATGTCCAAGTCGTTCCTGACAATGTCTCATATTATTGTTACTTCAAAATCAACGCGAATGAATAAGAAAACTGCGTAATATTAATTCGGAAAGTACAAACTCTCTTTTCAAGATGCAAAATTGTGAGAAAGGGAGATTTATCATCATCGAGGCACCTCGACAACATCCGCTTGATTATTTTTATGATGTAGAGAAAATACTGGAAGACCATTGATAATTTGAAACAATGGATGAAATCCATTTTTCTCTCTTTTCACAGTTCTTCACATTTTTTTTTTGTCTTTCGTACAGATCCAAGTCTCAAATATTACTGTTATTTCTAGCCCTATTACTTTCGAAAAGTACGGGCACATTTTTGTTCTCTGCAACTCATGAAGTATCATAAATTCACTTTTTTGTTTCGTTGGAAGTTGAAATTGCCTAATGCATGTGACTTTCTATTATATTCGAATATATGTCCAAGTCGTTCCTGACAATGTCTCATATTATTGTTACTTCAAAATCAACGCGAATGAATAAGAAAACTGCGTAATATTAATTCGGAAAGTACAAACTCACTTGTCAAGGTGCAAAATCGTGAGAAAGGGAGATTTATCATCATCGAGGCACCTCGACAACATCCGCTTGATTATTTTTATGATGTAGAGAAAATGCTGGAAGACGATTGATAATTTGAAACAATAGATGAAATCCATTTTTCTCTCTTTTCACAGTTCTTCACATTTTTTTTTGTCTTCCGTACAGATCCAAGTCTCAAATATTACTGTTATTTCTAGCCCTATCACTTTCGAAAAGTACGGGCACATTTTTGTTCTCTGTAACTCATGAAGTATCATAAATTCACTTTTTTGTTTCGTTGGAAGTTGAAATTGCCTAATGCATGTGACTTTCTATTATATTCGAATATATGTCCAAGTCGTTCCTGACAATGTCTCATATTATTGTTACTTCAAAATCAACGCGAATGAATAAGAAAACTGCGTAATATTAATTCGGAAAGTACAAACTCTCTTTTCAAGATGCAAAATCGTGAGAAAGGGAGATTTATCATCATCGAGGCACCTCGACAACATCCGCTTGATTATTTTTATGATGTAGAGAAAATACTGGAAGACCATTGATAATTTGAAACAATGGATGAAATCCATTTTTCTCTCTTTTCACAGTTCTTCACATTTTTTTTTTGTCTTTCGTACAGATCCAAGTCTCAAATATTACTGTTATTTCTAGCCCTATTACTTTCGAAAAGTACGGGCACATTTTTGTTCTCTGCAACTCATGAAGTATCATAAATTCACTTTTTTGTTTCGTTGGAAGTTGAAATTGCCTAATGCATGTGACTTTCTATTATATTCGAATATATGTCCAAGTCGTTCCTGACAATGTCTCATATTATTGTTACTTCAAAATCAACGCGAATGAATAAGAAAACTGCGTAATATTAATTCGGAAAGTACAAACTCACTTGTCAAGATGCAAAATCGTGAGAAAGGGAGATTTATCATCATCGAGGCACCTCGACAACATCCGCTTGATTATTTTTATGATGTAGAGAAAATGCTGGAAGACCATTGATAATTTGAAACAATGGATGAAATCCATTTTTCTCTCTTTTCACAGTTCTTCACATTTTTTTTTTGTCTTTCGTACAGATCCAAGTCTCAAATATTACTGTTATTTCTAGCCCTATTACTTTCGAAAAGTACGGGCACATTTTTGTTCTCTGCAACTCATGAAGTATCATAAATTCACTTTTTTGTTTCGTTGGAAGTTGAAATTGCCTAATGCATGTGACTTTCTATTATATTCGAATATATGTCCAAGTCGTTCCTGTCAATGTCTCATATTATTGTTACTTCAAAATCAACGCGAATGAATGAGAAAACTGGGTAATATTAATTCGGAAAGTACAAACTCATTTCTCAGGGCGGAAAAATCGTGGGAAATGAGGACACAATGTCATCGAGGCCCCTTGACAACATCCCATTGCTAGTAGTACTATCAACAGTCTATTGATAATTGTATTGATAATTATTGGAAATTGTACTGATAGTAGTACTATCAATATCTATGATAGTAATGAACGAAAAACTGACGAATAATGGCAAAGCCGTCAGTTTAGTTTTAAAAAGCGACATACATCTACGTTAACTTAAACAAGAAAATGGAAATCGTCTGGTATTTGTAAGTAAAATTCAGTAGCGAAGCGGTAAATCGGGTAATCAAGTAGTTTTTTACTTCTGACCAGTTTTTGATGAATATCTCGGAAGCTAAGAGAGATACCAAAATTTTTCTCATGACCTTTTCGGTAGAGAGAATTGAGGGTTACAAAAAAGGTCATGACAAAAAATTTTCTATCTCTTTTAGATTCCGAGATATTCGTCAAAAACTGGCCAATAGTCTATATCGACTCACTCGGTTTACTGCGTCGCTACTGAATGCAAGAATAATTTAGCATTTAGTTAGAATTGTAAATTTGTGTTAAATAAATCACGTGAATGTGCGATTTCTCGAGGCAGGTGCTATGAGAATTGAAGGAGGGGGCTGATTATTTCTATGAAAAATATTGAATATTGAAGGATCATTTATGTTTCTCTTTTGTTATCAACTGGGATAGGAGAAGAGACTTAGATGAATCGGCACTAAATATATTTATTAAGAATGTTGTATATTAAATTAAATACAAAGAAAAAGAATTAATATCGAGTAATGAATGTACAGATGTAAAAAAACACTTCAGTGTTGGAAGAAAAATAAGAAAATTTACAGATATCACTGATTTGACTTATTGTTTAATTTGTTATACTGATATTTACATATCAGTAGCGAAGTGGTAGAAGGAGATCAGTGCATTTTAAAACAATTGAAAATTTTTGCGTGAATCACATTGGAATATTAATTTTCAAACGGTAGTAACAGTATTACGAATTTCGAAAAAAAATGCACTTATCTGCTTTTACCACTTTGCTACTGATATTCACATGCTCTTCTGATTCACGTAATCGTTTCGGAATGTTTCGTTCATGAATCTTCCTACTTTTGTGCGCATCCAGACTGGTGGGATGAGAGCGAATATATTTTGAATTCCATGCGCCCAGTATCCTGTGCTGGAATTAATTTTCCCAAGGGTTACGACAGCATTTCTTGCGTAAGTCGTTGCATCTGGGACGAAGACGCTGGACACCTGAGGCATAGAAAGGATAAAATTCATTTATCATTACCGATCTGAGAATAAAAAACCTGTTTGCGAGCTTGAGTAATGCATTTTCACAAATGGATTCCAATGATTTTATCAACTTGAAATTAATATTCACTTTGATTAATTTCTTGCTCAGCAAAGAGGGAATTCATTTAAAAAATTATCAATTATATATTCTGATTGATGCAGATAGTGGCTGCCGAGACGAGTATTTTGAAAAAAAATTGAAATCGTCGCAGTAGTTTTTGAGATATTGAGGAAAAACGAAATTTAAAGAAGTTGTTATATCTCAGGAACTACTGGACCGATCGGGCTGAAACAGTGCGCCAAAGTTGAGCTCAATAATAGCTACAATGAGCCAAAATTTCAAATTTTTATCGACAAATTTCACCGTATTTATGTTAAATTTTCTAAAAATTAATCACCAAAAACTCAAATTGTCAGATACATACATACAGACATGACCCTAAAAACATCATTTCTTCACGTTCCATAACACTTTAGACCATTTTCAACCAAAATTAGAAAATTGAAAACTCGATCAAAATGAGGTTTCCGAAAGTTTAAACAATTTCAATTATTTTTTTATAAAAAATGAGTGTTTAAAAAAATAATAGTTCTAGGCAAATTGTTATTTAAATGACACTGAATATCCATGGTTTTTTTCAAATTTTTCTCACGCAATTTAACTGACAAATTTGATGATTGAAAATGGTCGCATCTATAGGGTAGTGTTCACTAAAGTGTGAAATGTTTTTCTACATTTGTATTTGAACATCGGAGCTTTCATTGGAGCCCCACTGGACCCTAGGTTTCCGAACATTTTACAATGATTTTATTAGTTCAACTTTACAGGTCTGAAATTGAATCTTGATTTTGAAAAGTTCGAAATCATTTTAAAAATCTAAAAAAAAATCAGTAAGTCAAAAGAAAAGAAAAAAATTAAATTGAGAAAGTATTTTATCAATCGTTCGAACAAAGCTGAAATAATTCAAAAATTATTATAAACTAATAAAATAATCATTAAATTATTAAATTATCACAATAAACAAAATTATGAAATTATTAAAACTGATTACAATAATTGAAAATATGTTTTAAATTACGAAGAATTTCTATAAATGAACTCTAAAAATTAATTTTCCACTATAGAAATCATTTGTTCGGACTCGTAATAAATTTATTTACATTCAGAAGTTTGCCAGAAATCAATTTGATGTCTAAAAAAATAATATTTCCGAAAGTTTAAACAATTTCAATTATTTATTTAGGAAACAACTAATGTTAAAGAAAATAATAATTCTGTGCAAAATGTTATGTGAACGACGCTGAATTCATGATTTTTTTGCAATTTTTTACGTGAGAAATTCTTGAATTTTCTCCCGCAATTTAATTGATGATTTTAATTTTATGATTGAAAATGTTTGAATCTATAGTCTGAACTGTAAAAAATACTTGGATATCCTCAAATCCTGATCTCTCAACATTTTTTTCCCCAAGAAACCAAACCGTGATTCCCCAACTGAGAATAAAAAACCTGTTTGCAATCATGAGTAATGCATTTTCACAATTAAATTCAAATAGTTTTATGATGACTATTTTCACCTGCAATCGATCGCTGAATGCATTCATCTTCGTGTTAACGAACAACGGGGCGAGATGTTGAATGGTAATGCCGAATTGTTCGTACTCTGCCCTCAGGGCCTCGGAGAAACTCCTCAGGTAAACCTTGGTGGCAGCGTAAACTGTCATCAGCGGCAGTGGCTGTAACTCCGAGCCTGAGGATACATTGACAATGGCGCCTTTTCCACGTTTTTGCATACCTGGTATCACCAGCCTTGTCATTAACGTCGTTGCTCCCACGTTTACGTTTATTATGTCCCAAAGTTCATCTTCAGGTACTTCCCCGACTACCATTGGATATGAATACTGCTTTCCAACATTGTTGACTAGAAATATAATATTAAGCAGGGAAGAATTTAATAGAAAAAGCGAGAACATTTTATTGGAAACTCCAGAAGGTTTTCGCCCATTCTATTGACAAATTTCACGGAGATTGACACACTTATCTCAGCGTTTTTCTTAAAGGAAACCTTTCTTCAAAAAAAAGTCGATCGAATTTAATCTTTCTGTACAACTTAATGCATTGAAATGTTTTCTACATAAATTAATTTTTTTAATGTATCACTAGAAAAATCAGACACCAAAATTCAGGAAATCTCGACAGAGAAATTTCTATAGAAAATATCTTCATAGAATAAGTTGTGTGGAATAATCAGATTCTATAGATTATTTCCAAGGATATGAATACTGCTTTCCAACATTGTTGACTAGAAATATAATATTAAGCAGGGAAGAATTTAATAGAAAAAGCGAGAACATTTTATTGGAAACTCCAGAAGGTTTTCGCCCATTCTATTGACAAATTTCACGGAGATTGACACACTTATCTCAGCGTTTTTCTTAAAGGAAACCTTTCTTCAAAAAAAAGTCGATCGAATTTAATCTTTCTGTACAATTTAATGCACTGAAATGTTTTCTAGATAAATTCATTTTTTAAATGTATCACTAGAAAAATCAGACACCAAAATTCAGGAAATCTCGACAGAGAAATTTCCATAGAACATATCTTCATAGAATAAGTTGTGTGGAATAATCAGATTCTATAGATTATTTCCACGGATATGAATACTGCTTTCCAACATTGTTGACTAGAAATATAATATTATGCAGGGAAGATATAACATCAAGCAGGGAAGAATTTAATAGAAAAAGCGAGAACATTTTATGGGAAACTCTAGAAGGTTTTCGCCCATTCTATTGACAAATTTCACGGAGATTGACACACTTATCTCAGCCTTTTTTTTAAAGGAAACCTTTCTTCAAAAAAAAAGTCGATCGAATTTAATCTTTCTGTACAATTTAATGCACTGAAATGTTTTCTAGATAAATTCATTTTTTTAATGTATCACTAGAAAAATCAGACACCAAAATTTAGGAAACCTCGACAGAGAAATTTCTATAGAAAATATCTTCATAGAATAAGTTGTGTGGAATAATCAGATTCTATAGATGATTTCCAAGGAATATTTTTTATTGAACATTTTTATTTTTTAAATACGCAAAGGAGCGGATTTTTTCCTTGCATATCATTTCAGTAGCGAAGCGGTAAAATGGTTTAACGCCCCACCACCTAAACTCTAGATTATCTATAGCCAATACTAAAACGTGGACCCCAAACTAAATAGCAACGAAAATCCCATTGAAGTCCATTCAGTGATTTTTGCGTGAATCGCAAAAAAAATCAGTAACAGATTTATCATACGTAAAATTACCTAAAATTCCAATAGGAATATCTTTCAATTCATGCTCGATCCTCTTGAAGACCTCCCTCCCTTTGCTGAAATCTGCAGTTACAATTTTAATTTCAACCTGATCATTAATACTGAGAATCTCCTCCCTAGTTTTTTCAAGTCTCTCCAATGTCCTGCTGATCAATACGAGATTGACACCCCGAGAGGCGAGCTCCCTGGCATAAGCCTTGCCGATTCCATCGGTAGATCCAGTTACAACTGCGAAAAGCCATCAAAATTTTCAATATCACGATTTAACATTGAATATTACGTCCAAAGAACTTAATAAACAAACCTAGAATTTTTTATTCTAATGAATTTCTACTAGAATTTTATTAAAAAATCAGTTATATTCAAAATTCTGCCACTTCTCCGTGCTTTTTAGAATAAATATTTGGCTATAGAAAAAATGTCTATAGAAGTTGATTTTTCTATACAATTTATTCTGTTCGAATTTCCTCCAAGTTTTTTCTCGAATTTTCATTTTTCTATAGGCAGATATCTAAAGAATGTCTATAGAAGTTCTAAAATAGACAAACGGAAAATACAATAATCAACCTTTATAGAGATTTTTTTAAATATCTGTCCGTAGAAAAATGTCTATAGAGTTGGATTTTTTAAATGTATATAGAAATAATTTTTTCTATAGACAGATATTTTAAATAGACAAATCGAAAATGAAAAATCCATCTCTATAGAAATTTTTCTATAGACAGATATTTAAAAAAATGTCTATAAAAGTTGATTATTGTATTTTCTGTTTGTCTATTTTAGAACTTCTATAGACATTCCTTAGATATCTGTCTATAGAAAAATGAAAATTCGAGAAAAAAACTTGGAGGAAATTACAACAGAATAAATTGTATAGAAAAATCAACTTCTATAGACATTTTTTCAATATCTGACTATTGAAAAAATGTCTATAGAAGTTGATTTTGTTATACAATGTATTCTGATCGAATTTTTTCCAAGTTTTTTTTTCCCGAATTTTATTATGAGAAACAAATGAAAATACAACGGCAAAAATGAAAATATTAATGACCAACAATTTCTATCGAAAAATCGAAATCTACAGATTTTTAAAAAAATCATATATCTCTGAACAAAATGTCAAGGTAAAATTGCATAATCTTCAATGAAATTGGCGCGAACAAAACAAATAAAATTTTCTATAGAATTCGAATAGCACTCCAATATAATTCTTATGGACTTCCAACAGAAATTCAATAGAATTTATTGAAGAAAATGAGGTTTTTCTATTAAATTCTCTCACGCGTAATTGAGAACTTTCAAATTCCTCTTACAAAAGCCCGATTGATGGATAGAATCGATCTTTAATTCTGACGTATTACCTGCCCATTCCCCGAACTTCGATCTCAGATCAACTGGCGCTGGATTTATTATGGGCACGAGAACCTCCCACAGAGCACGTGATACTCTGCTGAATGGGTCCAACAGTGCCCATAATACGAGAACCCCGACTAGCAACCAAAACGCTATCGTCAGCAGCATTTTTTCTGAAAAAAAATGAATAGTTGCTTTCAGCAATTTGAATAGCATGGAAAAACCTAGCGAATTTGCCAGAAAATTCTTTTGGATTCCTATTGAACTTCTATTGAAAATTCTATTCGTCTTTGGGCGATTCAATCTAAGAATTCCGCAGTTCTACTGTCCGTTTTTCCATACAAAATCTCCAATCGAAACTATTTTATAGAAAAAATCAGCAGGATTTCATCTTTCTATAGAACTTTTGCTATTGAGACATTGTCTATAGGAATTATTCTACATGAAGTTTCCAAGGTTTTTCCACTTTATTCGTCTTCTCTTCCCACATTAAAAAGATGAAACAAAAAAATATAGAAAATATCTCAATAGAATAAGTTCTATAGAAAATTCGAATTCTGTTTATTTTTTTCTATAGAATATTCTCCATTGAATATTTCTATTGAAAAAAAAACGCAGAGATAAGTTGCGAAATTTTTCTATAGAATCGGCCAAAGACCTATAACTATTCGATAAAATATTCCATTGGATTTCTATTGAACTTCTATTGAAAATGCTATTAGTTTTTGGCCGATTCTATTGAAGAATTTCGTAGCTTCGCTACGTTTTTTCTCATAGAAAATCTCCAGCAAAAGTATTTTATAAAACAAATATTTAAAGCAAAAAATGGATAGAATTGAACTTTTCTATTGAGCCATTTTCTATAGCGATTCTCTGACATGAATTATTCAAATTTTTCCACTCCATTTTCCTTGTATTTTCATTGAAGAAACCAAACGAAATAAATTTAGAAATTTAGCGCCGAGGAATTTCCATAGAAAATATCTCAATAGAATACGTTGTATAGAAAAATTGACTTCTATTCATTTTCCCTATAGAATATTTTCCATCAAATTTTTCTATTGACAAGAAACGTTCAAATGGCGGAATTTTTCAATAGAATCAGCCAAAAACTAATAGCTCTATTAGTTATTAAATCATCGAATTCGATAAAAAATTCTATTGCATTTCTATTGAACTTCTATTGAAAATTCTATTAGTTTTTCGCTGATTCTATTGAATAATTTCGCAGCTTGACTACGCGTTTTATCATAGAAAATCTTCAGTGAAAGTATTCTATAGAAACAATAGCTAGAATTGAACCTTTCTATTGATACATTTTCTATGGCGATTCTCTGGCATGAATTCTTCCAATTTTTCCACTCTATTTTTCTTGCATTTTCATTGAAAAAATCAAACAAAGAAAACTCGGAAAATTTGAACCGAGGAATTTCCAGAGAAAATATCTCAATAAAATGAGTTCTATAGAAAAATCGAATTCTATTGCTTTTCCTTATAGAATATTTTCCATTGGACCTTTAAAAAAAAAACGCGCAGATAATCTGCTGAATTTTTCAATACAATCGCCCAAAAATCCGATAGAAAAATCCTATAGAAATCCAATAGCATTTTCCATCGAATTCGCTAAATTTCTCATATAAATTTTTTACTACCTAAACAGTCAATAATAATAATTGTTAATGATAATTAATAACAATGATTGATGACAATAATTAGTAGCAATAGTTAATAATGATAATAGTCGATACTAATAGTTCTATAACTATAGAGCATGAAGAAATATAGAAAGAGGAATGATTACCGGTAAAAAGTTGATTGTGCAATTTAAGAGACGAAAAAAAATGCTGAATTAATCACAATGTCTGAGTATGTTCCATCGTTAGTAATTGTCTTCACGTCGGTCACTCACTGATAACAAATTGAACACATAAACTTCATTAAAACGTTTGTAATTTATGACTGATGCTCGCAATGATGGCCAAACGCAGCGATTTTGAATTTCATTATTCCTTCAGTTGTATTTCGCAAACACTTGTTTCTAGTATTATCGATTGAAGAGGACTGCCGATCAAGCTGACCGCCTCCCGGTGACTGTCTCAGGCGCTGAAGGTAAAACACTTTCTCTGGGTGCCATGTATGCCGGCAAGTGCAGTGGTATGGTGTGCGCACGCTTCGGCGGACTGATAATATTGCGCCATTTGAAAGTAATTAATGTTGCAGGTTACCCTCTTTACCTCGTTCAATAGGTTCTTACAATTTCACATCGTCAAATCGAGGATTGTGTCAGCAATCGTTGGTAAATGGTAGTTGTTGAATAACGATGGGGACGCGAATGAAAAAGTTCAGTAGAATAACGCAGCAATTTGTTAAGGGGAGACTACTATGAGTTTTAAAAGTCGTGAGTTATTGGAGTGAGACTTTTCATACGTTGAAGATCGATTATATAGATCTGAAAACGAATAATTAGTGCAAAAAATTTTTTTTTATTGTTCGTTTGCCCGAAAACGCTTAAAATGCCAAAAACAGTCCAGGACCTCCAATTTTTGAGCTACGATGAATTTTTTTTTCAAAATTTTCGGAAAAATATGTGGCATAACAATTACGAGCTTTTTCTTTTAATTCGCCTCTTACATGACTAAATTTGCTTTTTTTGTATTTTTTCACACAAACAGTGAATTTTTTTATATGAAAACACCGAAATCAGCTGAGCAAGCCTTAAAGTAACTCTGCCCTTCGGCCGAGCTACGCTGTACTTTTGGATATTTTAATTTTTTAAATTTTTCAACTAAATTGCATGGAAAAAATTTGAAAAAAGTTCATACCCAGTCAGTATTATCTAAATGAAATTTCGCAAAATATTGATATTTTTTCAAACATTTCCCTCTTATAAATAAATAATAAAACTTGTTTACAAAACGGCGGATAATTTTTTATGAGGTGTCAAAAAAATTCTTGATTTTTTCACATCTAATGAAAAAAAATTCAGATTCTAATCTTTGATTACAATGGAAATGTTGATTTTCACATAAGACACTGGGTTAAATCCTGATTTTTAAATATTTATTCGTTGAAAAACCAAAACGATCTTTAAATTGAGAAAAAAATTAGAATTCCGAATCTAATTGAGTTTTCTGCAATTTTTTGCAGTTTTCAATAATCGTTGAATTTACCGTAAGGGTAGAGCTACTTTAATCAATGGATGACGGCCGTCTCCAGTCTTCTCACACTCGACCAACGGAGAGCGAGCCATCATTACTTATGCTACTTTATGACTAGAGATGCAAGTGCGTCACTATGACGGCTGTCACATTCCCCTCCCCCTCCTCTATGACCGTCACAATTTGCAAATAAATATGACAGTCATTTTTCATCTATATAGATGCAACTTCATTTTTTCTTTATTAATTTTTGTTTGAATTCATTTCGTATTAGCCTAATGGGCGTTTTGAAACGAAAATCACGGTAATTTTATTTATTTATTCCATTTCACCGTATACTTTTTGGTTTTTACGGTTTCTTATTCCTTTATCCCGTTTTTCCGCATATTTGTTTTTCCCAAATGCTCTTTTCAGTTTTTCCAAGTAATGTTTCTTTCCTGAGGTGTTCCCGCGCGGTCACCCATCCATCTAGTGACCACACTCAGCGCTGCTTAGCTTCCCAAAGCTAAGCCTGCCCACCTCCGCAGTGCGCTAGCCCCGTAGGGCAATCACGGTAATTTTTCATTTCTATAGATGAAATAGTATTTTCATCACGCTGTGACGAAAAGTGAACTTTTCGGCACGCTCCGCGT